>NC_084638.1:9974900-9997400 GCF_033978795.1 Nerophis ophidion
AGCAACGTTTTTACTTTTTACAATACAACTAAAACACTTCATACTGTCGGAGTGTTTTCATGCATATTTGTACGCGCTACCTCAACATAATCCAGCTAGCGTCGTTAGCATTAGCTAAGACGCTAACACGTCTACGAGTGTCTGTGTTAGTATTACTAACTCACAATGTCATCCTTTTTGTATTGTTTCAGTTTCGTAGATTCACCACTTGAGAGAATTATTGAGTCTGATAAGCTGATTGACTTCTGTTTTGCTTGATATGCCGTTTTACTGCCTTGTTAGGGACACCGTTTAGAAACAATTAAGGTGTGTAAATAAGAATTTCTGCGTAAATAAACAGATTTTACAAAGTATATACATTATATTTTGGGGCGGTAGAGTGGCCGTGCCAGCAGTTTGAGGGTTCCAGGTTCGATCCCCGCTTCCGCCATCCTAGCCACTGCCCTTGTGTCCTTGGGCAAGACACTTTACCCACCTGCTCCCGGTGCCACCCACACTGCTTTAAATATAACTTAGATATTGGGTTTCACTATGTAAAAGCGCTTTGAGTCACTAGAGAAAAGCGCTATATAAATATAATTCACTTCACTATTTCCAAAATTATTTGGCCTTCCATACAAATGATGGCAATCAGGTGTCCTAATCCTTCGGCCCGGTGTATCAAATCAAGCACTTAGGCATGGAGACAGTTTCTACAAACATTTGTGACAGAACGGGCCGCTTTCAGTGATTTCCAGCGTGGAACTGTCATAGTGAATTATATTTATATAGCGCTTTTTCGCAAGTGACTCAAAGCGCTTTACATAGTGAAACCCAATATCTAAGTTACATTTAAACCAGTGTGGGTGGCACTGGGAGCAGGTGGGTAAAGTGTCTTGCCCAAGGACACAAAACTAGGATGGCACAAGCGGGAATCGAACCTGCAACCCTCAAGTTGCTGGCACGGCCACTCTACCAGCCGAGCTATGCCACCTGTGCAAACAAATCCAGTCGTGAAATGTCCTCGCTTTTAAACATTCCAAAGTCAACTGTGGGCTTTGTTATAAGAAAAGTGAAGAGTTTTGGGAACAACAGCAACTCAGCCACCAAGTGGTAGGCCACGTAAACTGACAGAGAGGGGTCAGCGGATCACTTTCTGCACGGTCAGTTGCTACAGAGCTCCAAACTTCATGTAAACCTTCCAATTTAGCCCACGTACAGTACGCAGAGAGCTTCGTGGAATGGGTTTCCATGGCCGGGCAGCTGAGTCTAAGCCATACATCACAAAGTCCAAAGCAAAGTGTGGGATTCCGTCGGGCAATCTGAATAACAGTAAGAAAAGTGTCCAATTTCTTTGGTGTCAATAACAAAATGACCTCCACCGCAACTGGAAAATGTAATAAATACACATTTGGCTTTTCTGGGTGTTGTTGATAAATGGCTGTGGCTTCACTTTGTAGAGTTTTAACTTGCACTTACAGATGTAGCGACCGACCGTAGTTACTGACAGGGGTTTTCCGAAGTCTTCCTGAGCCCACGTGGTGATATCCATTACACACTGATGTCGCTTTTTGATGCGGTACCCCCTGAGGTATGGCATTGCCGCTTACGTGCAGTGATTTCTCCAGATTCTCTGAACCTTTTGATGATATTACGGAGCGTAGATGGTGAAATCCCTAAATTCCTCGCAATAGCTGGTTGAGAAATATTGTTCTTGGAGAATTTTCTCACGCGTTTGTTGACAAAGTGGGGACCCTCGCCCCGTTCTTGTTTGTGAACGACTCGAGCATTTCATGGAAGCTTTTTTTTTTTTTTTTTAACACCCAATCACGGCACCCACCTGTTCCCAATTAGCCCGTTCACCTGTGGGATGTTCCAAACAAGTGTTTTGACGTGCGTCCCTCAACTTTCTCAGTCTTTTTCGCCACTCGTGCCAGCTTTTTTGAAACAGGTCGCAGGCTCCCAATTCCAAATGAGCTAATATTTGCAAAAAACAACCAAATTTAGCAGTTTGAAGGTTATATATCTTGTCTTTGGAGACTATTCAATTGAATATAAGCTGGAAAGGATTTGAAAATCATTATATTTTGTTTTTATTTACCATTTACACCATTTTTGTACATAAAAAAAGCTAACTTTCTTCCTGTATGCATTCCTAATGTACATTTCGGATTGCATTGTGCCAGGTGTGAAATTTGGTGGAGGACGACTTATGGCGTGGAGTTGTTTTTCAGGATTTGGGCTTGGCACCTTAGGAACTCCAGGGTACCAAAACATTTTGGACATTTTGGACAATTCCACGCTCCCAACTTTGTGGAAACAGTTTGGAGCGGACCCCTTTCCTCTTCCAACATGACCGCACAAAGCAAGGTCCATAAAGACACGGATGACAGAGTCTGTCATGGATGAACTTGACTGGCTTGCACAGAGTCCTGACCTGAACCCAATAGAACACCTCTGAAGCAGTGGAGACGCCTTCTCCGGAGTGATGAATCACGCTTTTTCCACCCGGCAATCTGATGGACCAGTCTGGGATTCGAAGTTGCCAGGAGAACGCTACATTTCGGACCGCATTGTGCAGAGTGTAAAATTTGGTGGAGGAGGAATTATGGTGTGGGGTTGTTTTCCCAGGAGTTGGGCTTGGCCCCTTAGTTCCAGTGAAAGGAACTTTGAATGCTCTAGGATGCCACCTGTGCAACAAATCCAGTTGTGAAATTTCCTAAATATTCCCAAGTCAACAGTCGGCTTTATTAAAAGAAAACGGAAAAGTTTGGGAACAACAGCAACTCAGCCACCAAGTGGTGGGACACAAGAACTGACCCACACCGGAGGAATTATGGTGTGGGGTTGTTTTTCAGGAGTTCTTCCAGTGAAAGGAACTTTGAATGATCCAGGATACCAAAACATTTTTTGACAATTTTTGCTCCCAAACTTGTGGGAAAAATTTGGTGTGGGCCCCTTTCCTCTTCCAACATGACTGTACAAAACAAGGACCATAAATAAACGGATTACAGAGTCTGGTGTGGATGAACTTGACTGGCCTGCACAGAGTCCTGACATGAACCCGATAAAACACCTTTGGGATGAATTAGAACGGCAGACTGAGAGCCAGGCCTTCTCACTAATGCGCTTTTGGAAGAATGGTCAAACATTCCTATAAACACACTCGGCAACCTTGTGGACAGCCTTCCCAGAAGAGTTGTAATGGCTGTAAAAGGTCATATTGAACCCTATTGGTTAGGAATGGGATGGCACTTCAAGTTCATATGCGAGTCAAGGCCGGTGGCCAAATACTTTAAATCTGGAACAATAGTTCTTCCTAGAATTTAGCGGCTGCGCCTTATAGTCCGGAAAATACAGTGTTTATTTTTTGAAATGGTCTACAACGGAAAAGCCACATTTATTGATAACATCGATTAATCCCCACGCCTAAGAAGAGAAGTACAAAAACAACAATTGAATAAAATTGTGAAACTCACAGCTCGGGAATTCCTGGCTTCCTTCAGGATCTGTTTGGCGGTCTGGACTTCCTCGGCGTCCTCGGAGCCCTTCAGCACGCCGATCTGCTGCTGCACCCGCATGCACAACCGCTCCATCACCTCCACAGGCGGAAACATTTTTTTGTTACTTTTCGAGCCTCCTCTCCCGCACCTCGAGCCGGTCCACGGGAAGACGCACCTGCTCGGCGGTGCTGGTGACCAGGCCCTGGTGCAGCCGGAGAGCCTGCTTCTGGGAGAACCGCTGGGTCTGGTTGTTCCGGAGCAGGGCGCGCTGGATCTGCAACCAAATCACACGGTGGTTTGACGGAGCTCGGCGTGAACAGGAGTAAAGTGCATTGGCATGCTAATGCTAATATATAGAAGAAGGAGAAGAAGAAGACCTAAGTGCAACTACTGCTATCAAAGCCAAAGATGCAAAACAACCAAAGAAATGAAAAGTTTAGTCTGAGGGGACAAAACAAGAAAAAGGGAGGCTACCCGGATTAAGGAAAGTCAAGGATCAACATTGCTCCGGCTTTCATTCACTGGCGTGGGCTTGAAGACGAGGAATTTTTGGTTCTGTTCTTACTAAACTAGTAAGTGACTTTCGATGCTCAACTCAAAATGCTAATGCTAATAAATTAGAAGGAGAAGGAGAAGAAGAAGAAGGAGAAGAAAGAGAAGAAGGACAAGTAGAAGGCCTATGTGCAACAACTGCTATCAAGGTCGAAACTGCAAAACAACCAAAGAAACGAAAAGTTTGATCCGAGGATACTGGAAAAAAGAAAAAGGGAGGCTACCCGAATAAAAAAGACAGTCAAGGATCAACATTGGCCTGACTTTCACTCGCTGGCGTGAGCTCGAAGACGAGGAATTTTTGGCTCTCCTAAACTAGTGACTTTCAATTCTAAAATCAAAATGCTATTAAATATATATATATATATATATGTATATATATATATATAGAGAGAGAGATAAAAGAAGAAGAAGAAGAAGAAGAAAAAGGAGAAGAAGACAAAGAAGAAGGCCTACGTGCAACTACTGCTATCAAGGCCAAAGCTGCAAAACAACCAAAGAAACGAAAAGTTTAAACTAAGGCGACAAAAAAAAAAAAAAAAAAGGGAGGCTACCTGGATACATTTTGCCATTTACGGGTCTAAACTGGATGGCAAAACTGACCAACTGGTCAAGTTATATCCTTCTACCATCCAGGGGAGAGGCATGATTTATGAGTTGGAATTCACTTTCACCAGCTCCGAGGCGAGAAAGCCGCTCAGCAGCTCACGACGTCGATACGGCGGAAACAAGCTTGTTAGCGCCCTGCGTCAGCACTTATAATAACAATATCACGAACACCCGGGTAATAGTCAAGTCTTGACATGTCTCACCTTGGTCAGCGCTTGGTCCGTCCTCTCGGGGGCGCCGCGGTACGCCTGGGTGACGTCGCTGAGGGGGAGGGGCATGTACTGCAGAGTAAAGTTGCTAACGAGTAGAACAGAGCACAAGTATTTATTTTTAGCACACTTACGCGTTGTTCGTGACATGTAAAGTACAGCCATCCATCCATTTTCTACCGCTTGTCCCATCCACAAGTTTCTGGCTGAATTTCTGACCACTCCTCTTGACAAAATTGGCGCAGTTCAGCTAAAATGTGTTGGTTGTACTGACGCGGACTTGTTTCTTCAGCATTGTCCAGAGGTTTAAGTCAGGACTTTGGGACGGCCAAAAGCTTACTCCTAGCCTATTCCTTGACCACTTCGGACATGTGGTAAAGGAATGGCTAGAATGAAGGTTTTTAGAACAGTCTTCCCACAGTCCTGACTTAAACAAGTGGTTTCACCTGACCAGTTTACTCTCAGCAGCAGGTGGTGGCTTGCGTTTTCTTCCTGATTTTGGCAATGGCAAAACTATGCCATGACTGTGGACACTGACACCTGCGTTCCAGCAGCTTGTAATTGATTGCAGACCTGCTTTTAGTTGGTTCTTGAGTTGACTCTTGATCATCCTGACCAATTTTCTCTCAGCAGCAGGTGGTAGCTTGCGTTTTCTTCCTGATCGTCGCAATGGCAAAACTCTGCCATGACTGTGGACATTGACACCTTTGTTTCAGCAGCTTCTAATTCATTGCAGACCTGCTTTTAGGTGGTCCTCGGGTTGACTCTTGATCATCCTGACCAATTTTCCCTCAGCAGCAGGTGGTAGGTTGCGTTTTCTTCCTGATCTTGGCAATGACAAAACTGTGCCATGACTGTGGACATTGACACCTTCATTTCAGCAGCTTCTAATTGATTGCAGACCTGCTTTTAGGTGGTCCTCGGGTTGACTCTTGATCATCCTGACCAAATTTTTCTCAGCAGCAGGTGGTAGCTTGTGTTTTCTTCCTGATCTTGGCAATGACAAAACTGTGCTATGACTGTGGACACAGACAACTGCGTTCCAGCAGCTTCCAATTCATTGCAGACCTGCTTTTAGGTGGTTCTCGGGTTGACTCTTGATCATTCTGACCAATTTTCTCTCAGCAGCAGGTGGTAGCTTGCGTTTTCTTCCTGATCGTGGCAATGGCAAAACTGTGCCACGACTGTGGACACTGACACCTTTGTTCCAGCAGCTTCTAATTCATTGCAGACTTGCTTTTAGGTGGTTCTTGGGTTGACTCTTGATCATCCTGACCAATTTTTTGTCAGCAGCAGGTGGTAGCTTGAGTTTTCTTCCTGATCGTGGCAATGGCAAAACTGTGCCATGACTGTGGACACTGACATCTGCGTTCCAGCAGCTTCTAATTCATTGCAGACCTGTTTTTAGGTGGTCCTCGGGTTGACTCTTGATCATCCTGACCAACTTTCTCTCAGCAGCAGGTGGTAGCTTGCGTTTTCTTCCTGTTTGTGGCAATGACAAAACTGTGCCATGACTGTGGACACTGACACCTGCATTCCAGCAGCTTCTAATTCCTTGCAGACCTGCTTTTAGGTTGTTTTTGGGTTGACTCTTGATCATCCTGACCAATTTTCTCTCAGCAGCAGGTGGTAGCTTGCGTTTTCTTCCTGTTATTGGCAATGGCAAAACTGTGCCATGACTGTGGACACTGACACCTTCGTTCCAGCAGCTTCTAATTCATTGCAGACCTGCTTTTTGGTGGTTCTTGGGTTGACTCTTGATCATCCTGACCAATTTTCTCTCAGCAGCAGGCGGTAGCTTGCGTTTTCTTTCTGTTCATGGCAATGACAAAACTGTGCCATGACTGTGGACACTGACACCTGCGTTCCAGCAGCTTCCAATTCATTGCAGACCTGCTTTCAGGTGGTTTTTGGGTTTACTCTTGATCATCCTGACCAATTTTCTCTCAGCAGCAGATGGTAGCTTGCGTTTTCTTCCTGATCTTGGCAATGACATAACTGTGCTATGACTGTGGACACTGACACCTGTGTTCCAGCAGCTTCTAATTGATTGCAGACCTGCTTTTAGGTGGTTCTTGGGTTGACTCTTGATCATCCTGACCAATTTTCTCTCAGCAGCAGGCGGTAGACTGCGTTTTCTTCCTGATCGTGGCAATGGCAAAACTGTGCAATGACTGTGGACACTGACACCTGCATTCCAGTAGCTTCTAATTCATTGCAGACCTGCTTTTAGGTGGTTCTTGGGTTGACTCTTGATGATCCTGACCAATTTTCTCTCAGCAGTAGTAGGTGGTAGCTTGCGTTTTCTTCCTGATCGTGGCAATGGCAAAACTGTGCCACGACTGGGGACACTGACACCTTTGTTCCAGCAGCTTCTAATTCATTGCACATCTGCTTTTAGGTGGTTCTTGGGTTGAATCTTGATCATCCTGACCAATTTTCTCTCAGCAGCAGGTGGTAGCTCGCGATTTCTTCCTGATCTTGGCAATGACAAAACTGTGCTATAACTGTGGACACTGACACCTGCGTTCCAGCAGCTTCTAATTCATTGCAGACCTGCTTTTAGGTGGTTCTTGGGTTGACTCTTGATGATCCTGACCAATTTTCTCTCAGCAGTAGTAGGTGGTAGCTTGCGTTTTCTTCCTGATCGTGGCAATGGCAAAACTGTGCCACGACTGGGGACACTGACACCTTTGTTCCAGCAGCTTCTAATTCATTGCACATCTGCTTTTAGGTGGTTCTTGGGTTGAATCTTGATCATCCTGACCAATTTTCTCTCAGCAGCAGGTGGTAGCTCGCGATTTCTTCCTGATCTTGGCAATGACAAAACTGTGCTATAACTGTGGACACTGACACCTGCGTTCCAGCAGCTTCTAATTCATTGCAGACCTGCTTTTAGGTGGTTCTTGGGTTGACTCTTGATCATCCTGACCAATTTTCTCTCAGCAGCAGGTGGTAGCTTGCGTTTTCTTCCTGATCGTGGCAATGGCAAAACTGTGCCATGACTGTGGACACTGACACCTTCGTTCCAGCAGCTTGTAATTCATTGCAGACCTGCTTTTAGGTGGTTCTCTGGTTGACTCTTGATCATCCTGACCAATTTTCTCTCAGCAGGAGGCGGTAGCTTGTGTTTTCTTTCTGTTCGTGGCAATGACAAAACTGTGCCATGACTGTGGACACTGACACCTGCGTTCCAGCAGCTTCCAATTCATTGCAGACCTGCTTTTAGGTGGTTCTCGGGTTGACTCTTGATCATCCTGACCTATTTTCTGACACCTGCGTTCCAGCAGCTTCTAATTCATTGCAGACCTGTTTTTAGGTGGTCCTCGGTTGACTTTTGATCATCCTGATCGTGGCATTGACAAAACCGTGCCATGCACTTTATCCTTAGGAACAATTTGCCCGCACGGTTGCTCTTGGGACCTTGAGTTGCTTCGAAAAGTGACATTATGAGATGGAACTGACTCAGTTTGGACTGTAGCCCCTTTAGAGAAGACCCGATTGCCATCGGATTCAGACTCTCTCAATTAAAAAACTACTACTTGGGGTGGTCCAAGGATGCGGTAAACATTATTGACAGTACGCGGTTTGAGGTGAGCTGCCTCCAGGGACTATTCTACACTTAAATTTATCCCAAGGAACTTTTTCTACAGAGCTTCGGAGAGAAAACTTGTGTTTCAATGAGTTCCCGGCGTGCAGACTTGTAAAACCGAACTGTATAGGATGGGAAGTGACAAAAAGGCGTCGGTTTCTTTGATGTATTGATTTAGTCTTGACCTGAGATCTACAAAGCGGAGCGGAAGTATGCCCCGCCCCGCCTCCAGACCCCTTTTTCTTTAAACTGTTTTGAAACCAGAGGCGACGGCTGTTTACGACCCCCCTTCCTTTAAAAACAGCGGTTGCCATGTAATCGGGGGAAAGTCCGAATAAAAGAGGAGGCGTGCCACCTTTCGTCAGAGCGTGGTGGAAGACTGTACAAAGAGTACAGCCCAGACGTTTCTCCTCATTGAGCTAAATGGAATTCTGTCTGTTTAATTCCTTGCTTCTTGTCTTGTTTAATAGAAGTCAACAGTGTTTGAGCCTGACAATCTCGCTGTGAAAATGAACCACAAATCTAATTATCCTAAAGACTCGCTTTGATGTGGAAAAGCACTGACACACACACTCGCGCGCGCAGATATTTAACAAATCAAAATAACCGCCACCCCCGAGAGCGACAGGCGGCGGGAAAAACGGAGGGATGAAAGAGTCACATCACAGGAGTGACGCAAGCTGGTGAAAGAGTAAATATAAACACGGTGTGACTCATCCAGTCTGGATCACAAATGTGTTCGTGTGGTGCGTTTGTTTGTTTGTCTTACTGCTCCAACGCTCTCGCCACGTCCTGCAGGCCCGCCGCCGTGGTGTTGTTGCGGTCCCACGTCACGCTCCTGAGGGGGACCCGGCGGTTGGGGAAGACCGGGGGGGTGAAGGGGAAGAGAGAAGCAGAGTGTCACGGGAAAAAGTTGCGTGGTGAGTGGGCATCGCATGATTCGAGTCGATACACTAGCCTTTAAATAGACCCCCCCCCTTTTAGACCAGTTGATCTGCCGTCTCTTTTCTGCTCTGCCCCCCCTCTCCTGTATGGATAAGTTATTCGGTGACCACAGATGACCCGAAAGCTGTTCAAAGTTGGGGACGTCTCTGGGCTGCTGACTTGTCTCCGCTCGGGATGGTCCCCTGCTTACCTCACTATGGACTGGACTCTCTCACTATTATGTTAGATCCACTATGGACTGGACTCTCACACTATTATGTTAGATCCACTATGGACTGGACACTATCATGTTAGATCCACTATGGACTGGACTCTCACTATTATGTTAGATCCACTATGGACTGGACTTTCACTATTATGTTAGATCCACTATGGACTGGACTCTCACTATTATGTTAGATCCACCAGGACTGGACTTCCACCATAATGTTGGATCCACTATGGACTCCCACTATTATGTTAAATCCACTGTGGACTGGACTCTCACTATTATGTTAGATCCACTATGGACTGGACTCTCACTATTATGTTAGATCCACTATGGACTGGACTCTCACACTATTATGTTAGATCCACTATGGACTGGACTCCCACACTATTATGTTAGATCCACTATGGACTGGACTCTCACTATTATATTAGATCCACTATGGACTGGACTCTCACACTATTAGGTTAGATCCACTATGGACTGGACTCTCACTATTATGTTAGATCCACTATGGACTGGACTTTCACTATTATGTTAGATCCACTATGGACTGGACTCTCACTATTATGTTAGATCCACCAGGACTGGACTTCCACCATAATGTTGGATCCACTATGGACTCTCACTATTATGTTAAATCCACTGTGGACTGGACTCTCACTATTATGTTAGATCCACTATGGACTGGACTCTCACTATTATGTTAGATCCACTATGGACTGGACTCTCACACTATTATGTTAGATCCACTATGGACTGGACTCCCACACTATTATGTTAGATCCACTATGGACTGGACTCTCACTATTATATTAGATCCACTATGGACTGGACTCTCACACTATTAGGTTAGATCAACTATGGACTGGACTTTCACTATTATGTTAGATCCACTATGGACTGGACTCTCACTATTATGTTAGATCCACTATGGACTGGACTCTCACTATTATGTTAGATCCACTATGGACTGGACTTTCACTATTATGTTAGATCCACTATGGACTGGACTCTCACTATTATGTTAGATCCACCAGGACTGGACTTCCACCATAATGTTGGATCCACTATGGACTCCCACTATTATGTTAAATCCACTGTGGACTGGACTCTCACTATTATGTTAGATCCACTATGGACTGGACTCTCACTATTATGTTAGATCCACTTTGGACTGGACTCTCACTATTATGTTAGATCCACTATGGACTGGACTCTCACACTATTATGTTAGATCCACTATGGGCTGGACTCCCACACTATTATGTTAGATCCACTATGGACTGGACTCTCACTATTATATTAGATCCACTATGGACTGGACTCTCACACTATTAGGTTAGATCAACTATGGACTGGACTTTCACTATTATGTTAGATCCACTATGGACTGGACTCTCACTATTATGTTAGATCCACCAGGACTGGACTTCCACCATAATGTTAGATCCACTATGGACTCCCACTATTATGTTAGATCCACTATGGACTGGACTCTCACTATTATGTTAGATCCACTATGGACTGGACTCTTACACTATTATGTTAGATCCACTATGGACTGGACTCTCACACTATTATGTTAGATCCACTATGGACTGGACTCTCACACTATTATGTTAGATCCACTACGGACTGGACTCTCACTATTATATTAGATCCACTAAGGACTGGACTCTCACACTATTAGGTTAGATCCACTATGGACTGGACTCTCACTATTATGTTAGATCCACCATGGACTGGACTATCATTATTATGTTAGATCTACTATGGACTGGACTCTCACTATTATGTTAGATCCACCAGGACTGGACTTCCACCATAATGTTAGATCCACTATGGACTCCCACTATTATGTTAGATCCACTGTGGACTGGACTCTCACTATTATGTTAGATCCACTATGGACTGGACTCTCACTATTATGTTAGATCCACTATGGACTGGACTCTCACACTATTATGTTAGATCCACTATGGACTGGACTCTCACACTATTATGTTAGATCCACTGTGGACTGGACTCTCACTATTATATTAGATCCACTATGGACTGGACTCTCACACTATTATGTTACATCCACTATGGACTGGACTCTCTCACTATTATGTTAGATCCACTATGGACTGGACTCTCACTATTATGTTAGATCCACTATAGACTGGACTCTCTCACTATTATGTTAGATCCACTATGGACTGGACTCTCTCACTATTATGTTAGATCCACTATGGACTGGACTCTCACACTATTATGTTAGATTCACTTTGGACTGGACTGTCACTATTATGTTAGATCCACCAGGGACTGGACTCTCACTATTATGTTAGATCCACTACGGACTGGACTCTTACTATTATGTTAGATCCACTATGGACTGGACTCTCTCACTATTATGTTAGATCCACTATGGACTGGACTCCCACTATTATGTTAGATCCACAATGGACTGGAATCTCACTACTATATTAGATCCACTATGGACTGGACTCTCACACTATTATGTTAGATCTACTATGGACTGGACTCCCACTATTATGTTAGATCCACTATGGACTGGACTCTCTCAATATTATGTTAGATCCACTATGGACTGGACTCTCACTATTATGTTAGATCCACTATGGACTGGACTCTCTCAATATTATGTTAGATCTACTATGGACTGGACTCTCACTATTATGTTAGATCCACTATGGACTGGACTCCCTCACTATTATGTTAGATCCACTATGGATTGGACTCTCACTATCATGTTAGATCCACTATGGACTGGACTCTCACTATTATGTTAGATCCACTATGGACTGGACTCTCTCAATTTGATGTTAGATCTACTATGGACTGGACTCTCACTATTATGTTAGATCCACTATGGACTGGACTCCCTCACTATTATGTTAGATCCACTATGGACTGGACTCTCACACTATGTTAGATCTACTATGGACTGGACTCTCACACTATTATGTTAGATCCACTATGGACTGGACACTCACTATTATGTTAGATTCACTATGGACTGGACTCTCTCACTATTATGTTAGATCCACTATGGACTGGACTCTCACTATTATGTTAGATCCACCATGAACTGGACTCTCACTATTATGTTAGATCCACTATGGACTGGACTCTCACACTATTATGTTAGATCCACTACTGACTGGACTCTCACTATTATGTTAGATCCACTATGGACTGGACTCTCACTATTATGTTAGATCCACCAGGACTGGACTTCCACCATAATGTTGGATCCAGTATGGACTCCCACTATTATGTTAGATCCACTGTGGACTGGACTCTCACTATTATGTTAGATCCACTATGGACTGGACTCTCACTATTATGTTAGATCCACTTTGGACTGGACTCTCACTATTATGTTAGATCCACTATGGACTGGACTCTCACACTATTATGTTAGATCCACTATGGACTGGACTCCCACACTATTATGTTAGATCCACTATGGACTGGACTCTCACTATTATATTAGATCCACTATGGACTGGACTCCCACACTATTATGTTAGATCCACTATGGACTGGACTCTCACTATTATATTAGATCCACTATGGACTGGACTCTCACACTATTAGGTTAGATCAACTATGGACTGGACTTTCACTATTATGTTAGATCCACTATGGACTGGACTCTCACTATTATGTTAGATCCACTATGGACTGGACTCTCACTATTATGTTAGATCCACTATGGACTGGACTTTCACTATTATGTTAGATCCACTATGGACTGGACTCTCACTATTATGTTAGATCCACCAGGACTGGACTTCCACCATAATGTTGGATCCACTATGGACTCTCACTATTATGTTAAATCCACTGTGGACTGGACTCTCACTATTATGTTAGATCCACTATGGACTGGACTCTCACTATTATGTTAGATCCACTTTGGACTGGACTCTCACTATTATGTTAGATCCACTATGGACTGGACTCCCACACAATTATGTTAGATCCACTATGGACTGGACTCTCACTATTATATTAGATCCACTATGGACTGGACTCTCACACTATTAGGTTAGATCAACTATGGACTGGACTTTCACTATTATGTTAGATCCACTATGGACTGGACTCTCACCATAATGTTAGATCCACTATGGACTGGACTCTCACACTATTATGTTAGATCCACTATGGACTGGACTCTCACACTATTATGTTAGATCCACTATGGACTGGACTCTCACACTATTATGTTAGATCCACTACGGACTGGACTCTCACTATTATGTTAGATCCACTTTGGACTGGACTCTCACTATTATGTTAGATCCACTATGGACTGGACTCTCACACTATTATGTTAGATCCACTATGGACTGGACTCTCACACTATTATGTTAGATCCACTATGGACTGGACTCTCACACTATTATGTTAGATCCACTTTGGACTGGACTCTCACTATTATGTTAGATCCACTATGGACTGGACTCCCACACTATTATGTTAGATCCACTATGGACTGGACTCTCACTATTATATTAGATCCACTATGGACTGGACTCTCACACTATTAGGTTAGATCAACTATGGACTGGACTTTCACTATTATGTTAGATCCACTATGGACTGGACTCTCACCATAATGTTAGATCCACTATGGACTGGACTCTCACACTATTATGTTAGATCCACTATGGACTGGACTCTCACACTATTATGTTAGATCCACTATGGACTGGACTCTCACACTATTATGTTAGATCCACTACGGACTGGACTCTCACTATTATATTAGATCCACTATGGACTGGACTCTCACACTATTAGGTTAGATCCACTATGGACTGGACTCTCACTATTATGTTAGATCCACCATGGACTGGACTCTCACTATTATGTTAGATCTACTATGGACTGGACTCTCTCACTATTATGTTAGATCCACCATGAACTGGACTCTCACTATTATGTTAGATCCACCAGGACTGGACTTCCACCATAATGTTAGATCCACTATGGACTCCCACTATTATGTTAGATCCACTGTGGACTGGACTCTCACTATTATGTTAGATCCACTATGGACTGGACTCTCACTATTATGTTAGATCCACTATGGACTGGACTCTTACACTATTATGTTAGATCCACTATGGACTGGACTCTCACTATTATATTAGATCCACTATGGATTGACTCTCACTATTATATTAGACCCACTATGGACTGGACTCTCACACTATTATGTTACATCCACTATGGACTGGACTCTCTCACTATTATGTTAGATCCACTATGGACTGGACTCTCACTATTATGTTAGATCCACTATGGACTGGACTCTCACTATTATGTTAGATCCACTATGGACTGGACTCTTACACTATTATGTTAGATCCACTGTGGACTGGACTCTCACACTATTATGTTAGATCCACTGTGGACTGGACTCTCACTATTATATTAGATCCACTATGGACTGGACTCTCACACTATTATGTTACATCCACTATGGACTGGACTCTCTCACTATTATGTTAGATCCACTATGGACTGGACTCTCACTATTATGTTAGATCCACTATGGACTGGACTCTCTCACTATTATGTTAGATCCACTATGGACTGGACTCTCTCACTATTATGTTAGATCCACTATGGACTGGACTCTCTCACTATTATGTTAGAGCCACTATGGACTGGACTCTCATACTATCATGTTAGATCCACTATGGACTGGACTCTCACACTATTATGTTAGATTCACTATGGACTGGACTGTCACTATTATGTTAGATCCACTATGGACTGGACTCTCACTATTATGTTAGATCCACTATGGACTGGACTCTCACACTATTATGTTAGATTCACTATGGACTGGACTCTCACTATTATGTTAGATCCACTACGGACTGGACTCTCACTATTATGTTAGATCCACTATGGACTGGACTCTCTCACTATTATGTTAGATCCACTATGGACTGGACTCCCACTATTATGTTAGATCCACAATGGACTGGAATCTCACTACTATATTAGATCCACTATGGACTGGACTCTCACACTATTATGTTAGATCTACTATGGACTGGACTCCCACTATTATGTTAGATCCACTATGGACTGGACTCTCTCAATATTATGTTAGATCCACTATGGACTGGACTCTCACTATTATGTTAGATCCACTATGGACTGGACTCTCTCAATATTATGTTAGATCTACTATGGACTGGACTCTCACTATTATGTTAGATCCACTATGGACTGGACTCCCTCACTATTATGTTAGATCCACTATGGACTGGACTCTCTCAATATTATGTTAGATCTACTATGGACTGGACTCTCACTATTATGTTAGATCCACTATGGACTGGACTCCCTCACTATTATGTTAGATCCACTATGGACTGGACTCTCACACTATGTTAGATCCACTATGGACTGGACTCTCTCACTATTATGTTAGATCCACTATGGACTGGACTCTCACTATTATGTTAGATCCACCATGAACTGGACTCTCACTATTATGTTAGATCCACTATGGACTGGACTCTCACACTATTATGTTAGATCCACTACTGACTGGACTCTCACTATTATGTTAGATCCACTATGGACTGGACTCTCACACTATTATGTTAGATCCACCATGGACTGGACTCTCACACAATTATGTTAGATCCACTATGGACTGGACTCTCACTATTATGTTAGATCCACTATGGACTGGACTCTCACTATTATGTTAGATCCACTATGGACTGGACTCTCACTATTATGTAAGATCCACTATGGACTGGACTCTCACTATTATGTTAGATCCACTATGGACTGGACTCTCACTATTATGTTAGATCCACTATGGACTGGACTCTCACTATTATGTTAGATCCACTATGGACTGGACTCTCACACTATTATGTTAGATCCACTATGGACTGGACTCTCACACTATTATGTTAGATCCACTATGGACTGGACTCTCACACTATTATGTTAGATCCACTACGGACTGGACTCTCACTATTATATTAGATCCACTATGGACTGGACTCTCACACTATTAGGTTAGATCCACTATGGACTGGACTCTCACTATTATGTTAGATCCACCATGGACTGGACTCTCACTATTATGTTAGATCTACTATGGACTGGACTCTCTCACTATTATGTTAGATCCACCATGAACTGGACTCTCACTATTATGTTAGATCCACCAGGACTGGACTTCCACCATAATGTTAGATCCACTATGGACTCCCACTATTATGTTAGATCCACTGTGGACTGGACTCTCACTATTATGTTAGATCCACTATGGACTGGACTCTCACTATTATGTTAGATCCACTATGGACTTGACTCTTACACTATTATGTTAGATCCACTATGGACTGGACTCTCACTATTATATTAGATCCACTATGGATTGACTCTCACTATTATATTAGACCCACTATGGACTGGACTCTCACACTATTATGTTACATCCACTATGGACTGGACTCTCTCACTATTATGTTAGATCCACTATGGACTGGACTCTCACTATTATGTTAGATCCACTATGGACTGGACTCTCACTATTATGTTAGATCCACTATGGACTGGACTCTTACACTATTATGTTAGATCCACTGTGGACTGGACTCTCACACTATTATGTTAGATCCACTGTGGACTGGACTCTCACTATTATATTAGATCCACTATGGACTGGACTCTCACACTATTATGTTACATCCACTATGGACTGGACTCTCTCACTATTATGTTAGATCCACTATGGACTGGACTCTCACTATTATGTTAGATCCACTATGGACTGGACTCTCTCACTATTATGTTAGATCCACTATGGACTGGACTCTCTCACTATTATGTTAGATCCACTATGGACTGGACTCTCTCACTATTATGTTAGAGCCACTATGGACTGGACTCTCATACTATCATGTTAGTTCCACTATGGACTGGACTCTCACACTATTATGTTAGATTCACTATGGACTGGACTGTCACTATTATGTTAGATCCACTATGGACTGGACTCTCACTATTATGTTAGATCCACTATGGACTGGACTCTCACACTATTATGTTAGATTCACTATGGACTGGACTCTCACTATTATGTTAGATCCACTACGGACTGGACTCTCACTATTATGTTAGATCCACTATGGACTGGACTCTCTCACTATTATGTTAGATCCACTATGGACTGGACTCCCACTATTATGTTAGATCCACAATGGACTGGAATCTCACTACTATATTAGATCCACTATGGACTGGACTCTCACACTATTATGTTAGATCTACTATGGACTGGACTCCCACTATTATGTTAGATCCACTATGGACTGGACTCTCTCAATATTATGTTAGATCCACTATGGACTGGACTCTCACTATTATGTTAGATCCACTATGGACTGGACTCTCTCAATATTATGTTAGATCTACTATGGACTGGACTCTCACTATTATGTTAGATCCACTATGGACTGGACTCTCTCAATATTATGTTAGATCTACTATGGACTGGACTCTCACTATTATGTTAGATCCACTATGGACTGGACTCCCTCACTATTATGTTAGATCCACTATGGACTGGACTCTCACACTATGTTAGATCTACTATGGACTGGACTCTCACACTATTATGTTAGATCCACTATGGACTGGACTCTCACTATTATGTTAGATCCACTATGGACTGGACTCTCTCACTATTATGTTAGATCCACTATGGACTGGACTCTCACTATTATGTTAGATCCACCATGAACTGGACTCTCACTATTATGTTAGATCCACTATGGACTGGACTCTCACACTATTATGTTAGATCCACTACTGACTGGACTCTCACTATTATGTTAGATCCACTATGGACTGGACTCTCACACTATTATGTTAGATCCACCATGGACTGGACTCTCACACAATTATGTTAGATCCACTATGGACTGGACTCTCACTATTATGTTAGATCCACTATGGACTGGACTCTCACTATTATGTTAGATCCACTATGGACTGGACTCTCACTATTATGTAAGATCCACTATGGACTGGACTCTCACTATTATGTTAGATCCACTATGGACTGGACTCTCACTATTATGTTAGATCCACTATGGACTGGACTCTCACTATTATGTTAGATCCACTATGGACTGGACTCTCACACTATTATGTTAGATCCACTATGGACTGGACTCTCACACTATTATGTTAGATCCACTATGGGCTGGACTCTCTCACTATTATGTTAGATCCACCATGAACTGGACTCTCACTATTATGTTAGATCCACTATGGACTGGACTCTCACTATTATGTTAGATCTACTATGGACTGGACTCTCACACTATTATGTTAGATCCACTATGGACTGGACTCTCTCACTATTATGTTAGATCCACTATGGACTGGACTCTTACTATAGATCCACTATGGACTGGACTCTCACTATAGATCCACTATGGACTGGATTCTCACACTATTATGTTAGATCCACTATGGACTGGACTCTCACTATTATGTTAGATCCACTATGGACTGGACTCTCACAATATTATGTTAGACCCACTCGACGTCCATTGTATCCGGTCTCCCCTAGAGGGGGTTGGGGGGTCATCCACATCTGCGGTCCTCTCCAAGGTTTCTCAGTCATTCCAATTGACATCCCACTGGGTTGTGAGTTTTTCCTTGCCCTTATGTGGCCTCTGAACCGAGGATGTCGTTGTGGCTTGTGCAGCCCTTTGAGACACTTGCGATTTAGGGCTATGTAAATAAACATTGATCGATTGATATATTGTGATTTGGAAAAAGATTGTCATAAACGTTAATATATATATTTTTTAAATAATACAAAAGAAAGTACATTTTTATGTAAATTTAGTATTTAAGTTGCGGAGGGGGCGTGGCCTGCTGGCCTGCCGCGGAACGGGGGTGTGCCAAGACCGGCCTCGAAGACAGCGACAGGTGAGTAGATGGCCCAGGTGGGCCCTGTTATGTAATCACCTGTTGCCTTTATTAGCAGCAGCCGAGAGGAGACACATGGTTGGAGTTGGCGTGGGAGCCAGAGAAAGACATTTTGATGGAAAGCAAAAGCCTCTCCACATTTAAGAATCCGGGCTCTTGTGGCAGTGTGTGGTGGTCCGAAGAACCCACTAGAGTTTTAATATATATTTTATTGCAATATTTTCAGAGTGTGTTTGTTCTATTTCCACACCCTGAGCCGTCCTGTTGGAACACCCAACCGCGCCCAAGACCCAACCTTTTGGGCTTTTTGACTGTCCCATTTACTCTCTGTAAAGCACCAGTTCCATTGGCAGGAAAACAGGCTCGGAGCATAATTCAACCACCACCATGCTTGGTGTTCCTGGGATTAAAAGCCTCACCTTTTCTCCTCCAAACGCATTTCTGGGTATTGCGGCCAAACGGCTCCATTTTTTTGTTTCATCTGACCACAGAACTTTACTCCAGAAGGTCTTATTTTTGTCCATGTGATGTCAGATGAAACAAAAATTAATCCCAGGAACACCATTCCTACCGTCGAGTATGGTAATGGTGGTAGTATTCAGCTCTGGGCCTGTTTAGGAACTGGTGCTTTACAGAGAGTAAATGGGACAATGATAAAAGGAGGATTACCTCCGAATTCTTCAGGACAAGCTAAAATCATCAGCTCGGAGGTTGGGTCTTGGGCAGCAGTTGGGTGTTCCAACAGGACAATGACCCCCAAAGTGGTAAAGGAATGGATAAATCAGGCTAGAATGAAGGTTTTTACAATGGCCTTCCCAAAGTCCTGATGTTCTTTACAAGGGTATGTACACTTTTGAGCAGGACTGTGTCTCATAGTCCGTGTGGTCGCACCCACAATAATCACGGTTATTGCACTTTATTTTGGAAGGCTACATCCAGAGATTTGCGTCGGAATCCCTGCTCTGCTTCCGTCTCCCTGCTCAGCCACTTAGCGCCTTCAGAATATCCTCTTCCCAAACCTTCCTCAACATGTTAATGTTCTCCCTGACCCTATTTCTTCATCTGCCCTCAAAAACCTCCCTGCCTGACTTCATCCCCCCCCCTCTGTACGCTCGAGTCCGCAAGGAAATCCCTCCATCGTCCTGACCGGGGCCCTCACCTGAGCGTCGTGTTAATTTGCAGAGCTTTGCTGAGCATCTTGGCTCCGGAATCTTCCAGGCCGTTGCCGCTCAAGTCCACCTTCCGCAGGCATGTGTTGGAGCCCAGGGCGTTGACCAGCACAGTACCCCTCTGGCGCAGCCTGGAGTCAGCCAAGGACAGAGACTGCAAAACCTGGAGGGCCAAGTGTGAAAGGAGGGTGGGACGGATCAGACAATTGCTTTATTCTGATTTTCCTCGTTTCTGACCAATATCGTATTGTCCGGACTACATACTGGTACTTTTTTCCCAAGCTCTGGACCCTGCGGCTTATACAGAGGTGCGACTAATCGATTCTGACCTGAATCGTATTTTCCGGACTATTAACCGCTACTTTTTTCCCAAACTCAGGACCGTACGGCTTATACAGAGGTGCGACTAATCGATTCTGACCTGAATCGTATTGTCCGGACTACCAACTGCTACTTTTCTTCCCAAGCTCTGAACCCTGCGGCTTATACAGAGATGCGATTGATCTATTCTGACCTACATAGTATTTTCCGTACTAAGAACCGCTACTTTTTTCCCAACCTCAGGACCCTGCGGCTTATACAGAGGTGCGACTAATCTATTCTGACCTGAATCGTATTGTCCGGACTACAAACTGGTACTTTTTTCCCAAGCTCTGGACCCTGTGGCTTATACAGAGGTGCGACTAATCTATTCTGACCCGTATCATATTTTCCGTACAATAAACCGCTACTTTTTTCCCCCCAAAGTCTGGACCATGCGGCTTATAGAGAGGTGCAACTAATCTATTCTCACCTGTATCTTATTATCTGTTCCAAGAACCGCTACTTTTTTCCCAAGCTCTGGACCCTGCGGCTTATACAGAGGTACAGCTAATCTATTCTGACCCGTATCATATTTTCCGGGCTATAAACCACTACTTTTTTCGTAGCTCTGGACCGTGCGGCTTATACAGAGGTGTGACTAATTTATTCTGACCCGTATCGTATTGTCCGGACTACAAACTGGTACTTTTTTCCCAAGCTCTTGACCCTGCGGCTTATACAGAGGTGCGACTAATCTATTCTCACTTGTGTCGTATTTTCCGGACTATACACCGCTACTTTTTCCAAAGCCCTGGACCCTGCGGCTTGTACAGAGATGCGACTTATCTATTCTGACCTGCGTCATGTTTTCCGGACTAAGAACCGCTACTTTTTTTCCAAGCTCAGGACCCTGCGGCTTATACAGAGGTGCAACTAATCGATTCTGACCTGTATCGTATTGTCCGGACTATAAACTGCTACTTTTGTTTCCCCAAGCTCTGGACCCTGCGGTTTATACAGAGGTGCGACTAATCTATTCTGACCTGCGTCGTATTATCCGTACTAAGAACCGCTACTTTTTTTCCAAGCTCTGGACCATGCGGCTTATACAGAGGTGTGACTAATCTATTCTGACCCGTATCATATTTTCCGTACTATAAACTGCTACTTTTTTTCCCCAAAGTCTGGACCATGCGGCTTATACAGAGGTGCGACTAATTTATTCTGACTTGTATCGTATTGTCCGGACTACAAACTGGTACTTTTTTCCCAAGCTCTGGACCCTGCGGTTTATACAGAGGTGCGACTAATCTATTCTGACCCGTATCATATTTTCCATACTATAAACCGCTCCTTTTTTTCCCCAAAGTCTGGACCATGCGGCTTATACAGAGGTGCGAATAATCGATTCTGACCT
>NC_084638.1:10002400-10009900 GCF_033978795.1 Nerophis ophidion
GCTGTAATAACTCGAAGTAAATAATGAAGATTAAAAAAAAAATTACTAACTAAAAAAACAAACAATTAAATAAAAGTTTACCTTTTTTATATTTGCACAATATGTATATATTATTAATGTAAATACAAGTCTTTATACATCTTGAAAGGCATTTTTCTGAGGTCTCAAGAAGGTAACAAATCCAAGAATGTGTGTATTTTATAAAGAGACATACTGTAATAACTTGAAGGAAATAGTGAAGATTAAAAATCAATTACAAACTAAAAATATAAAAACCCCCAAAAATACTTAAAACTTATCTTTATTTGCATAGTATGTATGTATTTTTAATGTTGTAAATACACATCTTTAAATCTCTAGAAAGGGTGGTCTTAAAGAGGTAGGCATTTTGCTCAGGTCCCCAGAAGGTCCGAAATACATGAGTGTGTGTGAAGCTGAAAATCCAAGCATTGATGTGTGGGTGCAAGAGTATTTTCCTCCAAAACGCTGCAGCCAATCTGTGTGTGTGTGTGTGTGTGTGTGTGTCTGTGTTATTGTATTTCTACCCTTCTTGAGGTGTCCACAAGGAAAAGTACCGTCCATATGAGAACCGGTGAATAAATACAGTAATAACTAAAAGTAAATATTAATTCCAAAAATAAAATAAATATGTATATAGAGACATACTGTAATAAAGAAGTAAATAGTAAAGAGGGAAGCTTTTTGCTCAGGTCCTCAGAAGGTCCGAAATACATGAATGTGTGTGAAGCTGAAAATCCAAGCATTGATGTGTGGGTGCAAGAGTATTTTCCTCCAAAACGCTGCAGCCAATCTGTGCGTGTCTGTGTGTGTGTGTGTGTGTGTGTGTGTGAGCGCTATGTTACATAATTCAACTCACACACTCCTCCTCTTGCACCAAATGAACTAGTTTCTGCAGCATTTCATCCAGCGCCCTGAGGAGGTAGGAGAAAAAAAAGGAAGGGAAACATGTAACATAACACAACATAACACAACATATGGTCACCGTCTGCGAGGTCCGTACCTGCCCTTGGCGTTGAAGTTCTTCCCCAGCATCAGGTGTTTGAGGGAAGGGTGTCTGGAGAACGCAGGGAGGACGGAGAGCAGGTCGGAATCCAAGCCTGCAAACACAATTTTTTATTTTTTGTAACTGAGCCCTAAGAAGCTAATTTAGCAAAAAAAAGTCAACAACACCCCCATATATTGTACTGGTTTTGAAGGTGAAAACTACTGAAAAGACCCCCACATCCTTTGATTTGTCTTCGGTGGAAAACGTTTGGACACCCCCGTGTAAATATATACTGTATACATTCAATTGTACTTGAAAACAAACAAAATTAAAGCTGCAAGCAGCGAAGGACGGGATCGACTTTTGCTGGCGTTTCCTGCCTTTACCCTTTCAACATATCTTTACCTGCACATTACCTACCTTCCCTGCATCCTGGGGTCACACTGGTGCTTCTTTCTGTCACTCAAACACGCTGGTGCTTCCTGCCATCACCCAGACAACATATCTTTACCTGCACCTTACCTACCTTCTCTGTATCCTGGGGTCAAACTGATGCCTCCTTCTTTCACCCAGTCAACATATCTTTACCCGCACAGTACTCACCTTCTCTGCGTTGTGTGGTAACGCTGGTGCTTCCTGCTTTTAAGCGGCCATCTTGAGACGGCAGCAGCGCAGAGGTTCTTTGAAGGCTCGTAAAATCAAAACCAGAGCAGTTATTAAAACTCTTTTCGCAACTTTTAATCAGAAGGGTTCAATCTCTCTCCTGTGCGAGTTCGAAGCAGACACAACAAACGCGCTCAGAGGAGATAATGTTTGAAAAAAGGAGACGGTTTTTTACAAAACTTTAGTTTTGAAGGGGTAATTGCCAACATGTTGTTGATTTTTGCTGAAGGATGTAAATGAATGAAATGTAGGTCTAAGTGAGACCTACATAGAGGTTTTTGTTTCATATCTCTACAACACTCCTACCGGAAGTTACAAGCAGTTTTGTCTGTGTTTTCTTCCTTGGAGCAGTTTTGTCAGTGTTTTATTCCTAGGGGGCGCTAAAGCGCAATTTTGAATTTTTTTTTTATTACATTGCAATTTTCACCAGTCCTGATGTGTGTGTCCAGTTTTCTGAGTTTTGAAGCATTTTAAGGGGGTCAAATTACAGCTCAAAGAGGCGAAAATGAAATTTTTTAGGAAACTTTTGTTTTGAAGGGGTTTTTACCAACTTCCTGTTGATTTTTGCTGAAGGATGTGAGTGTATGAAATCTAGGTCTAAGTCAGACCTACATAGAAGTTTTTGTTTCATGTCTCTACGACATTTCTAACGGACGTTACAAGCAGTTTTGTCTGTTTTTTTTTCCTAGGGGGCGATAGAGCGCAAATTTGAGTTTTGGGGTTTGGTTCTTTGATTAAATCACAATTTTTGCCAGTCCTAAAGTGTGTGTCAAATTTGGTGAGTTATGAAGCATGTTAAGGGGGTGAAATTACAGCTCAAAGAGGCGAAAATGAATTTTTTTAGGAAACTTTTGTTTTGAAGGGGTTTTTACCAACTTCCTGTTGATTTTTGCTGAAGGATATGAGTATGAAATCTAGGTCTAAGTCAGACCTACATAGAGGTTTTTGTTTCATGTCTCCATGACATTTCTAACGGACGTTACAAGCAGTTTTGTCCGTGTTTTTTTCCTAGGGGGCGCTACAGCGCAATTTTGAGTTTTGGGGTTTGTTTGTTTTTTATTAGATGGCAATTTTCGCCAGTCCTGATGTGTGTGTAAAATTTGGTGAATTTTGAAGCATGTTAAGGGGGTCAAATTACTGCTCATAGAGGAGGCGGTATAATAATAATAAGAAAAAAACCTTAGAAATACAATAGGGTCCTCTGTCCCAAAGGGACATTAGGTCCCTAACAAAGATTTGATAAGTTGGTACTGGGGTTTAGCCGTAAACCTCTTATAGTCAACTCGCTCAAGTCTTAAGTCAGTGTGTGTCCTTACCATTGTCTGAGATATCCAAAGTCCCAACACAGGAAACTCTCGGGAAAAGTTCTTGGATGACACCGGCGCCTGCAGACCTCAACTGTCACAGACGGTTGGAGGAACAAGAGGGAAGGTCAATGGACAAGACGACGAGTGAACGTAGCCAAAGCAAGACATGGAGTGTACCTCACAGCCGCTGATGTCCAACTGCAGATCGCTGATATGTGGGTTGTTGGACAGCCCTAAGAACAGAGCCCTGACGGAATAACAATTACACTGCATGAGAACCAGAAGAGGTGAGTTTATAGGTGGGTAGGTAGGTAGGTAGGTCTTTGTTTTCAGCACAAACCCGTTCAAGATTAGACAAACCAACAGTGTACAGGGTTACGGAACAGGAACGCTGATGGGTTGCCACGAGGCGCCCCGTAAAAGATGGGGAAAAAGGTAAAACCCTGGGGAAAAAAGATGAGCAAAAAAATACAATCTAGACTGGGATCCCCAGGGGGCCTAGTCTGGAGTGGGAAATAAAAACCTCTATGCAATGCACACATAAACACGTTACATTTAATCACGACAAACTCGCAAAAGAGGGACGGGGAGTTGGGGCCCTGGGGTGCGGTGTGTGTGTGTGTATGCCCAATTGTCTTGGGTGTGATGATGCCATGTTTTTTAGACCGAGGCCGATTTGCAAAAGTTCCACTCCAGGTGTCGTCGAGGAGGGAGGGAGGTCAAAAGCGTCCGTCATTGAGGTGTCCTCAGGGGGTGTTCTTCAAAACAGCCTGGTCCTTTTTTCCACAGCGTCAAGGCCATTCGAGGGAGTCAAATCGTAGATTAGGATGTTTGTGTTCCGCCAGCAGAGAAAACAATGACTTGTCTGTTCTATTCGTCCATGCTGGGTGCTCTCAAATTCAATTAAATTTTCCTTTTCAGCAAGCTTCTTCATGATGTGATCAATCTTGCGATTCAGTTCAGAAATCGCCGCAATCTGCCCTGCCCAAACATTCTGTTGCGACGAACAGACTTCTGGCTCCTTGAGTGGCTGCCGTCGTCTTACAAATTCGACGATACACCAGAGATATGCCAAGCCCAATCAGCAAGTGCCCCGCGATCACGGTTCCAAATAGGTAGATGTCTTCAATGTCCTCGATGGAAAGGACTGAGGAGGTACCTGATTCTCCATTTGTCCCAGGAATCTCAATGGTTCCCTCCGGGCAGCCAGGCTCCCCCTCGTCGAAAATATTTAGTCAATTGCGTCGGGACTCCGGCTGATCATATCCATGTCCCATCCATGTCTAAAACTCATTTGTATACTCTAGCCTTTAAATAGACCGCCTTTTTAGACCAGTTGATCTGCAGTTTCTTTTCTTTTTCTCCTCTGTCCCCCTCTATCTTGCGGAGCGGGGGGGGAGGAGACAGGTCCGGTGGCCATGGATGAAGTACTAACTGTCCAGAGTCGGGACCCAGGCTGGACCGCTCGCCTGTGTATCGGTTGGGGAAAAATCTCTGCGCTGCTGATCCCTTTGGGATGGTTTCCTGCTGGCTCCACTTTGGACGGGACTCTCGCTACTATATTGGATCCACTTTGGACTGGACTCTCACCGTTATGTTAGATCCACTATGGATTTGGACTTTCACAATATCATGTTGGACCCGCTCGACATCCATTGCTTTCGGTCCCCTGGGGGTGGGGGGGTTGCCCACATCTATCAATCAATCAATCAATGTTTATTTATATAGCCCCAAATCACAAATGTCTCAAAGGACTGCACAAATCATTACAACTACAACATCCTCGGAAGAACCCACAAAAGGGCAAGGAAAACTCACACCCAGTGGGCAGGGAGAATTCACATCCAGTGGGACGCCAGTGACAATGCTGACTATGAGAAACCTTGGAGAGGACCTCAGATGTAGGCAACCCCCCCCCCCCCCCCTCTAGGGGACCGAAAGCAATGGATGTCGAGCGGGTCTAACATGATGCTGTGAAAGTTCAATCCATAGTGGCTCCAACACAGCCGCGAGAGTTCAGTTCAAGCGGATCCAAGACAGCAGCGAGAGTCCCGTCCACAGGAAACCATCCCAAGCGGAGGCGGATCAGCAGCGTAGAGATGTCCCCAATCGATACAGGCGAGCGGCCCATCCTGGTCCTCTCCAAGGTTTTCCTTGCCCTTATGTGGGCTCTACCGTGGATGTCGTTGTGGCTTGTGCAGCCCTTTGAGACACTTGTGATTTAGGGCTATATAAATAAACATTGATTGATTGATTGATAGATTTGAGGACAGGGCAAAAAAAGAGGTTCCAAAAAAGTTCAGATTAGACAAAATAGGGAATAAGCGGTAGAAAACGGATGGATGAATGAGCTGTTACTGAACTATCAGATCTTGTTAGTGTTCCTGTGCCTGATGTCTGAGGGGGAAAAAACTGTTCAGTTCAGATGTGTGGGTCTGGATGAACCGTAGTCTCCTGCCACTCATGCCGGAAACAAAAATGTGTGTGTGGTCCGAGGAATAAGTGATCATAAGACAAGTAAATGACTATTTAATGCTACTATTATGTTGGAATCACAGATCCGATACGGGACTTGTTTTGGAACCACTCACCTCAGCCAGTCGGGAGGAACCTTCATGGAAGCGAGGCTGACGTGAGTCAGGCTGAATGCCGAGCTGAAGAACTGGCGAAAAGTTGGCAACGAATCTCTGGCTTTCCTGGAAAAGGAAAAACATATATATATATATAAATATATTAAAAAGGGATGTTTTATACCGAAAAAAGTCAGTAAGAATATTTATGAGACTGCCGCAGACTGATAGTTCCACACAGAGACGAGCAGAGAGGCACTAAAGAGACGGGAAGGGAGTAAGTTAGAGCGAAAGGTGAGAAGGATGAAGCAAAACAGATGCTGGATGTGACGTGGAGGTCACTATCTGCTCGGACTTTGACATTAATTACTGACACTATTTTAAAAAGGTGTCGCATTGCAATTATGCAGCCATCTGTTTGGTTTATACCGAGCATTAGCCTACAGTCAATTAAAGGTGTGTGTGTGTGTGTGTGTGTGTGTTCTTGTAGCCTACCCTTCTTGAGACAATAAGGAAAAGTTTCGTCCATATGAGGACCGGTCAACAAGTTAGGACATAAATCATGGTCCCAATACGGAAAAAATGTCTCATTTGAACCCCTGGTGGTGATATCCATCAAAATAAAGGTGGCCTAAAAAAAGGAGGGATTTTTCCTATCGCTTTTAAAAGTGCTCGCCCTCTGGTCAACATATGAAATAACAAGTGTGTGTAAGAAATTGAAATGCGACCCCTTTGGCCAAAATTGATTAAAAGTAAATAAATATATAGAGAATAACTTAAAGTAAATAATGAAGATTAAAAAAACAGTTACACACAAAAAATTCAAAAACAAATGAACTAAAAGTGTCGACTTTTTTCTTATAAAATTGGGAAGTATTTATCATATTCTTTCTGTTTATGTAATATTGTAATATTTTCTCGGAAAGTTAATACTTTTGTATGTAAAAGTATTACTTTTTAACGCAAAATGGCGAAATTTGTCAGATAAAATTCAGACTTTTAACACAATATTGCCAATTTGTTTGTTGTTCTTGTAAAATAGTTAGATATTTGGAGTAAAATTATGACTTTTGTCAACCTTTAAATTCTAGTTATTATTATAATATTGCCAAAATTGTAAAGTTTTCTTATAAAATTTGAACTTTTGTCAAGTAAAGTTACGACTCTTTTCATAAAATTGCCAAAATGTGAAGCTTTTCTTGTAAAATTGCGGATGTTGTTGAGTAAAACTCCAACTTTTATCGAAATATTGCACAAATGTTCAGCTTTTCTTGTAATATTTTGACTTAGATTCATCCATTTTCTACCGCTTGTCCCTTTTGGGGTCGCTGGAGCCTATCTCAGCTGCATTCGGGCGGAAGGCATCGTACACCCTGGGCAAGTCGCCACACCATCGTAGAATATTTTGACTTGCGTTGGGTAAAATTCAAGTTGTACAGTTTTCTTATTAAATTTGGACTTCTGTCAAGTAAAGTTACGACTCTTTTCCTAAAATTGTCAAAATGTGAAGCTTTTCTTGTAAAATTGCGGATGTTGTTGAGTAAATCTCCAACTTTTATCGAAAAATTGCACAAATGTTCAGCTTTTCTTGTAATATTTTGACTTAGATTCATCCATTTTCTACCGCTTGTCCCTTTTGGGGTCGCTGGAGCCTATCTCAGCTGCATTCGGGGGGAAGGCAGCGAACACCCTGGACAAGTCGCCACCTCATCGTAGAATATTTTGACTTGCATTGGTATTATAATACTGCCAACATTCTAAGTTTTTCTTGTGAAATTCCAACTAGTTTTTCACAACAAGCTTTTTTATATGTGCATAGTATGTTATTAATATTATTAATGTTGTAAATACACATTTTTATTCATCTAGAAAGGCTGGTCCTAAAGAGGTAGGTATTTTTCTCAGGTCCCCAGAAGGTACGAACTACGTAAAAGTGTGTGTGTGTGCATCTGAG
>NC_084638.1:10014900-10024900 GCF_033978795.1 Nerophis ophidion
TACCTTGAAAATCAGCTTTTGCCTTGAAAATCAGCTTTTAACTTGAAAATCAGGTTTAACCTTGAAAATCGGGTTTAACCTTGAAAATCAGGTTTTACCTTGAAAATCAGGTTTTACCTTGAAAATCAGGTTTTAACTTGAAAAATCAGCTTTGACCTTGAAAATAAGCTTTTGCCTTGAAAATCATCTTTTACCCTGAAAATCAGCTTTTAACTTGAAAATAATCTTTTACCTTGAAAATCATCTTTTACCCTGAAAATCAGCTTTTAACTTGAAAATCATCTTTTAACTTGAAAATTAGCTTTTACCTTAAAAAATAGCTTTTGCCTTGAAATTCAGCTTTTACCTTGACTTTTTGACACTTCAAAAAACATATTTTTGTATTGTATTGCAGCAAGGGGTTTCTGTTTTGTTTGATCAGCCGTTGTACTACCTTGTCCCACACCCGCCCATCGGCAATGCGTCTTCTAAATCCGGTGCGCCCTATGGCCTGGAAAACACGGTCCGGTGTACAGTTTTTTGGGGGCATATCACCCTCCCCCAAAACACGATGCACCCACGTTCTCTAACGATCTGCATTCCGCACGAGAATCAAAAATGAGATCAACAAACCGAGTCCACGGTGCAGTCCGTCCCCGACAGGTCCAGGTGGACCAGGCAGTTGGGCTGGGCGAGGAACAGGTACAGATTCTGCAGGGGTGGAGAAAAAAACCCGCTGGTGTTACCTTACCAATGTGGTGAAATGTACCGTTTGATTGCATATATCCTCACCGTGGCGTCCTCCCCGGACAGAACCCCGGGGTTTTTGCTGAGGTCCAGGTGCAGCAGGGAGTTGGAGTAGTCGTCACTGGAGCACAAGGCCTGGGACAAGGACACCACACCTATGAGGGAGACCATGGGAAGGTAAGGTTGGACGTATCAAAGTAAACACCAGACTGGGTGTTACCACCGTCATCACGTGGTCACATTGCTGGTTTTACCAGCCGAGGAGCATGTTCGGCAGCGCACGCACACAGAGTACTTACAAGCAGACGCGGTGTGTAGACAGAAAAGGGAAAACGGACGCATTTGGGCGTAAAAAGTAAAGATAAAGGTGAAGGTATGACACCGAAACTTCTAAATCACAAATCCTGGAATCCATGGTGACAAATAAAGTGAGTTTCTTACAAGTAGCATTATCACTGGAGGACGAGGAATAGCGAAACATGCCCCACTACACACCGTAGGAGGATACAATAGCTCATCGGCGTCACAATGTAAACAAATGGGTGGATCTACACCTGACATCCACTGTAATGATACCAAGTACAGGAGCGTATCTACGTCGATATCTTTTGTTTATATATATACAGTATATATATATATATATATATATATATATATATATATATATATATATTTTTTAAGTATATTATGTTTAAAAACTCAAACACATTCCTGGAAACATGAGGACTTTGAATATGACCAATGTATGATCCTGTAACAACTTGGTATCGCATCGATACCTAAATGTGTGGTATGATACTAAAACTAATGTAAAGTATCAAAGAAGAGAAGAATAAGTGATTATTAAATTTTAACAGAAGTGTAGATGGAACATGTTAAAACAGAAAAAAAATAATAATAAAATAGATGTTATTTATAGAAAGCACTTTACATTGAGCAAACAAATAAATAAAATAAAAAGATAATGAAAAAAAATCTGAATAAAAACTAGAACTAGCACGCATATATCTAAAAAAAAACACATTTTTAATTTATTTTTTAAAGGGGTTTTTAAGCCTTTTTTTAACGTACACAGTCTGTGGTGCCCTCAGGTGGTCAGGGAGAGTTTTTTTTAAATCTTTAAAAAAAAAGCATCTGTGGTCCTCTCCAAGGTTTCTCATTGTCATCCCACTGGGTTGACATCTTTCCTTGCCCCGATGTGGGATCTGAACCGAGGATGTAGTTGTGGCTTGTGCAGCCCTTTGAGACGCCTGGATTTTGGGCTATAAAAATACAAATGGATTGATTGATTGATTGATTGATTAATGAAATAAAGACAATAATGCAATTTTTTGTGGTCCCACTTTATTTAGAAAAGTACCGAAAAGTATCAAAATCATTTTGGTACCGGCACCAAAACATTAGTATCGGGACAACACTATACTGCAGGTATCGGAATATTCTTGTAATCACGTGTTCTCCCGAACATTCTCTTGATTAATACGACATATTTTTTTCCCGAAAATTCAGGATGAATCAAGCTTAACCTAAATTCCGGACTATAACCCTACGCTTTGAACCCTGTGGCTAAAAAAACAAACTTCCATCCATCTATTTTCTAACACTTGTCCCTTTTTGGAGTCGCTGGAGCCTATCTCAGCTGCATTCGCGCGGAAGGCGGCGTACACCCTGGACAAGTTATAGATTTTTTTTTTTTACAAAATGTTGTAAATAACTCATTTCCCAAAGTATATGTATAGTCCTGTTCAGGTAACACATGGAAAAAAAAACATTTTTTCTGTTAAATTTAAGTAAGTGTGGATTTTATATATAGCCCGGTAAAAACGGTACTGGTTGTTTTGTTCCACCTCTACACTGTAATCATCTTGTAGTCACAACTTACCAGCAATTAAATACAAAAACTTATATAGTCCAGTGCGGGTAATGCATGGAAAAAAAAAACATTTGTTTTTCTTAAATTTAGTGGGTGCGGCTTCTCTATATAGCCCAGAAAATATGGTACTCGTTTTGTTCCACCGCTACACTGTAATCATCTTTTAGTCACAACTTCCCAGCAATTAAATACAAAAACCTATAAGAAACATTTGTTTCTGTTACATTTAGTGAGTGCGGCTTCTATGTATAGCCCGGAAAATATGGTACTGGTTGTTTTGTTCCACCTCTATGCTGTAATCATCTTTTAGCCACAACTTACCAGCAATTAAATACAAAAACCTATATAGTCCGGTGCGGGTAATACATGGAAAAAAAAACATTTGTTTCTCTTAAATTTAGTGGGTGCGGCTTCTATGTATAGCCCGGAAAATATGGTACTGGTTGTTTTGTTCCACCTCTAAACTTCAATCATCTTTTAGCCACAACTTAGCAGCAATTAAATACAAAAACCTATATAGTCCAGTGCGGGTAATACATGGGAAAAAAACATTTGTTTCTCTTAAATTTAGTGGGTGCGGCTTATATATATATATAGCCTGGAAAATACACTACTGGTTGTTTTGTTCCACCTCTACACTGTAATCATCTTTTAGCCACAACTTACAAGCGATTAAATACAAAAACCTATATAGCCCGGTGCGGGTAATACATGGAAAAAAAACATTTGTTTTTTCTTAAATTTAGTGGGTGCAGCTTCTATGTATAGCCCGGAAAATATGGTACTGGTTGTTTAGTTCCACCTCTAAACTTTAATCATCTTATAGCCACTACTTACCAGCAATTAAATACAAAAACCTATTTAGTCCGGCGCGGGTAGTAATACATGGGAAAAAACATTTGTTTCTCTTAAATTTAGTGGGTGCGGCTTCTATGTATAGCCCAGAAAATATGGTACTGGTTGTTTTGTTCCACCTCTACACTTTAATCATCTTTTAGTCACAACTTCCCTGCAATTAAATACAAAAACCTATATAGTCCGGTGCGGGTAATACATGGAAAAAAACATTTGTTTCTCTTAAATTTAGTGGGTGCGGCTTCTATATATAACCCGGAAAATATGGTACTGGTTGTTTTGTTCCACCTCTAAACTTCAATCATCTTTTAGTCACAACTTACCAGCAAGTAAATATAAAAACCTATATAGTCTGGTGCGGGTAATACATGAAAAAAAAACATTTGTTTCTCTTAAATTTAGTGGGTGCGGCTTATATGTATAGCCCGGAAAATATGGTAATGGTTGTTTTGTTCCACCTCTACACTGTAATCATCTTTTAGCCACAACTTACCAGCAATTAAATACAAAAACCTATAAAAAACATTTGTTTCTCTTACATTTAGTGGGTGCGGCTTCTATATATAGCCCGGAAAATGTGGTACTGGTTGTTTTGTTCCACCGCTGCGCTGTAATCATCTTTTAGTCACAACTTCCCAGCAATTAAATACACAAACCCCGATAAAGGGAATGGCACAAAACGCTAAATAATCCATCAGGGACACTTGAGCTCGCATGCACGGCTGGCGAACAGTAAACCCGTATTTTTGGACCAAGTCCGCCAAGCCCTTCCCTTGCTCTAAAGAAAAAAACGGAACAAAAAGATACGTTGGTCCCAAAGGAAATGACTGCCATTACGAGTCCTCATTAAAAATCATCAAAAGGGGCAAAAATATTCGCCGGGCAGAGTACGCCACGTGGATGAAAACAAGGGACATGATAACCATGTAACAAAAACCCCGAACCATTTAAGACAAAAATTGTACCAAACTAAGCCGAATTTGGCTGGGTTGTCCGGGGTTTTCTTGGGACAGCGCCAGTCCCCAGAAGCGCCGCGGCGAAGCGCTAATCTTTTCATCCCTAATTTGCAGCAAATCGGAGGGAAATGACGGGAGGAGGAGCAGGGGGGGGCAGGGCGTCCAATCCCCTCTGCATTACATCAGCTGCCTGAGTGAGAGATTTAGATGCCCGCCCGTGCGTGACGTGGGTAAGTACATGGTCAGCTCTTCTGGAAAAAAAAAAAAAAATGACGACGCTCATAGCGGGAGAGAGAAGTCTTGATAGATAAATGGAATAGTCACACTATGAATTCTTGACCACTCTTGTTCAATTCAGCTAAATTTTTTTTACTTGTTTCTTCAGCATTGTCCACACGTCTAAGTCAGGACTTAGCCATTCCTTTACATTGTCCCATTTACTCTTTGTAAAGCACCACCATGCTTTACAGTAGGCCTGGTGTTCCTAGGCCCTTTTCTCCTCCAAACATATTGCTGGGTATTGTGGCCAAACAGAAAAATGTTTCTTTCATTTGACATCACACGGACAAAAATAAGACCTTCTGGAGGAAAGTTCTGTGGTCAGATGAAACAAAAAACCAGCGGTTTCGACCACAACACCCAGCAATATGTTCGGAGGAGAAAAGGTGGGGCCTTTAATCCCAGGAACACCACGCCTACCATCAAGCATGGTTTGGGTTTCCCTTCTTAGGCTGCTGCCCCCGCGACCTGACTTCGGATAAACAGAAGAAGATGGATGGATATAGTTGTTTATTCGTGTTCTGTCAGTTATTTGAGTCCCTTCTTATTTTTCCTAATCAGCCTGACATATCTAATAATAATAATAATACTGGATTTTATTTGTAAAAGCACTTTATATTGAGCAAACAACCTCAAAGTGCTACAGTGTATTAAAAAAATAAAAAAATAAAAATAAAACAAAAACTAGAATATCCATCCATCCATCCATCTAAAAAAAAAAGTCTTTTTTTTCTTTTAAAGAAGGGTTTTTAAGCCTTTTTTAAAGCATTCACAGTCTGTGGTACCCTCAGGTGGTCCCGCAACCCGACCTCGGATAAGCGAAAGAAGATGGATGGATATAGTTTTTTTATACGTGTTCTGTCAGTTATTTATGAGTCCCTTCTTATTTTTCCTAATCAGCCTGACCTGAGCCTACAATTTTTATGTGCTAAATAAAAAAAATAATCTTTGAGATTAACACATGGTTTCATAACGTTTGACAGGGTTGTAAACTGTAAGTAGGTCACATGTAATTATCTAATTAGCCTAATATTAATAATAGTACTGGATTTTATTTGTAAAAGCACTTTATATTGAGCAAACAACCTCAAAGTGCTACAGTGTATTAAAAAATAATAATACAAAATGAAACAAAAACTACAATATCCATCTATCTAAAAAAAGTATTTCATTTTTTTTATTTTTTAAAGAAAGGTTTTTAAGCCTTTTTTTTAAAGCATTCACAGTCTGTGGTACCCTCAGGTGGTCCCGCGTCCCGACCTCAGATAAGCGAAAGAAGAAAAAATTAGGCCTTTAATCCCAGGAACACCATGCCTCCAGTCAAGCATGGTGGTGGTAGTATTATTATTTTTTTTACTTTTTTATGCTAATTCTAGCCTGATTTAGCCATTTCTTTACCACTTTTGACGAAAGAAGATGGATGGATATAGTTGCTTATACGTGTTCTGTCAGTTATTTGTGAGTCCCTTCCGATTTTTCCTAATCAGCCTGACCTGAGCGTTTGACAAGGTTGTAAATTGTAAGTAAGTCACAATATTAGCTTAACATCAATAATATTATTGGATTTTATTTGTAAAAGCAGCTTACATTGAGCAAACAACCTCAAAGTGCTATAGTGTAATAAAACAAACACAATAAAAAATTAAACAATAAATAAAAACTAGAACAGCCTAATAGCTAGAACTAGTTTGCATATATCTAAAAAAAAGGATTTAAAAAAAATTGTTTTTTAAGCCTTTTTTAAAGCATTCACAGTCTGTGGTTCCCTCAGGGGGTCAGGCACCGGCAAAGCAGAATGCCTAGTCTCTGTTTTTTCATAGCTTTGTCCTCTTAGGTTGGAAGAGGTTAGCCTGTCCGGAGCGGAGGCGTAGTTTGGAAGATTTGGGGGGGTGGGCAGTTCTTTGAGGTAGAGACCCCTGCCCTAGAGCATCACTGGGTCTACCGAACAACAAGAGCGCCTTACCTTTGGAGGACAAGGAGGTCTTGGAGAGATTCAGGTGGCGTAATCCCTTGTTGAGCCGACATACTTGTTGAATCAGGTTGGAAACTCCTGGGTGAGGAACAGAGATGGTAAGTCCGGGGTCCGGAACAGTACAGGGAGCGGTGATTTGGTTTCTTTGTCGGCCGTCGTTAGCGGGCCATGGTGTGGTTCAGGTTCAGGGTCGAGGATTAGACCGCCAGGATTCTTTTGACGAGACTATTCGCATTTTGGGTCAACCATTTCCATGGCAAAAGAGAAAAGGTATTCCGATAAGCAGGGGCGCCGGCCATGTGTGGCCCCTGGTATGGTATGGTATGGTCTTAGTCAGTGCACAAGTACGACGACACTTAGTTTTCAGCGCAAACCCGTGCTAACTACGGCCCACCAGCGTCCGGCGGGAAATCCCAAGTTTTAAAAAAACCGTGATACTACCACCACCATGCTTGACGGTAAGTATGGTGTTCCTGGGATTAGAAGGCCTCACCTTTTTGTTTCGTCTGACATCACACGGACAAAGATAAGACCTTCCGGAGGAAAGTTCCGTGGTCAGCTGAAACAAAAATGGAGCTGTTTGACCACAACACCCAAGAGTATTGTGAGTTTGGAGGATAATCCCAGGAACACCAAACCTACCGTCAAGCATGGTGGTGGTAATGTTATTATTATTTTTTGATTTAGCCATTCCTTTACCACTTTTGACGTGTGTTTGGGGGTCATTGTCCTGTTGGAACACCCGACTGCACCCAAGACCCAACCTTGTTTTAGCTTGTCCTGAAGAATTTGGAGGTAATCCTCCCTTTTTCATTGTCCCATTTACGTTCTGTAAAGCACCAGTTCCATTGGCAGCATAAACAGGCCCAGAGAATAATACTACCACCGCCATGCTTGACGGTAGGCATGGTGTTCCTGGGTTTAAAAGGCCTCACCTTTTCTCCTCCAAACAGCAACATTTTTGTTTCATCCGACCACAGGACTTTTCTACAGAAGGTCTTATCTTTGTCCATGTGACTTTATATTGAGCAAACAACCTCAAAGTGCTACAGTGTATAAAAAAAAATAAAAAAATAAAAATAAAACAAAAACTAGAATATCCTTCCATCCATCTAAAAAAAAAAGTTTTTTTTTTTTTTTTTAAAAGAAGGGTTTTTAAGCCTTTTTAAAAGCATTCGCAGTCTGTGGTACCCTCAGGTGATCCTGCGACCCAATTTCGGATAAGCGAAAGAAGAAACAATTAGGCCTTTAATCCCAGGAACACCATGCATGCCGTAAAGAATGGTGGGAGTAGTATTATTATTTTTTTACATTTTTATACAAATTTAGCCATTCCTTTACCACTTTTGACGTGTGTTGGGGTCATTGTCCTGTTGCGCCCAAGACCCAACCTCCGGGTTGATGATTTCAGCTTGTCCTGAAGAATTTGGAGGTAATCCTCCTTTTTTCATGGTCCCATTTACTCTCTGTAAAGTAAAACAGGCCCAGAGCATAATACTACCACCACCATGCTTGACTGGAGGCATGGTGCTCCTGGGATTAAAGGCTTCACCTTTTCTCCTCCAAACAGCAACATTTTTGTTTCATCCGACCACAGAACTTTCCTCCAGAAGGTCTTATCTTTGTCCATGTGTGATGTCGGATGAAACAAAAATGGAGTTGTTTGGAGGAGAAAAAATGAGGCCTTTAATCCCAGGAACACCATGCAAACCGTAAAGCATGGTGGTGGTAGTATTATTTTTTACTTTTTTATACTAATTCTAGCCTGATTTAGCCATTCCTTTACCACTTTTGACGTGTGTTCGGAGCTCATCGTCCTGTTGGAACACCCGACCGCGCCCAAGACCCAACCTCTGGGTTGAATATTTTAGCTTGTCCTGAAGAATTTGGAGGTAATCCTCCTTTTTTCATTGTCCCATTTACTCTTTGTAAAGTAAAACAGGCCCAGTGCATAATACTACCACCACCATGCTTGACTGGAGGCATGGTGTTCCTGGGATTAAAGGCCTCACCTTTTCTCCTCCAAACAGCAACATTTTTGTTTCATCCGACCACAGAACTTTCCTCCAGAAGGTCTTATCTTTGTCCGTGTGATTTCGGATGAAACCAAAATGGAGTTGTTTGGAGGAGAAAAAATGAGGCCTTTAATCCCAGGAACACCATGCATACCGTAAAGCATGGTGGTGATAGTATTATTATTTTTTTACTTTTTTATGCTAATTCTAGCCTGATTTAGCCATTCCTTTACCACTTTTGACGTGTGTTTGGAGCTCATCGTCCTGTTGGAACACCCGACCGCGCCCATGACCCAACCTCTGGGTTGATGATTTTAGCTTGATCCTCCTTTTTTCATTGTCCCATTTACTCTCTGTAAAGTAAAACAGGCCCAGAGCATAATACTACCACCACCATGCTTGACTGGAGGCATGGTGTTCCTGGGATTAAAGGCCTCACCTCTTCTCCTCCAAACATATTGCCGGGTGTTGTGGCCAAACAGCTCCATTTTTGTTTCATCCGACCACAGAAATTTCCTCCAGAAGGTCTTATCTTTGTCCGTGTGATAAAATTTTTAGATATTAATAAGTTATGGATAAAAGAAGCGGGAATTATCGGTATTGTGCTGCTTGGATCGGGTAATTGGACAGAATTACGAGACAAAAGACGAGGTGCACAAATCAGCCGCTTGTGGCACGAGCGGCGAATAAATGCGGCAGAGGGCGGAAAAACGAGCGATTCGGAATTCTTCAAAAGGAATCCGAAAGATGAGATCAAGTAAAAGAAGAGAGGCGGTACCTTGGTTGTCCAGCGCGTTGTGAGCCAAGTTGAGGGAGTGGATCATGGAGCCTGGGTTCTCGGAGAGTGCCGACGCCATTTTCTGCGGGAAATCCCTGGAAGGGGGAAAGAAGACACACTTGAAATTGATGATCAGGTCATTTTATGTTGAAGGTTCCGGATGCTTCTTTTGATGCCAGTCTTGCACGGAGCGGGGGGGATCCTGATCCTCAGCTGAGGTCGCCTCAAACGACAATTTTTTTAAAATGTTGAATTTTTTTCTCTTTCATGCCCTCACCGCATTTGCTCCAAATAAAGAATCGATTCTACTAGTTAGATAATGTTTATAGCATATTTTATTAGACCCATCTACCACCTGGGAGGTGAGGAGAGCAGTGAGTAGCAGCGGCGGCCTCGCCCGGGAGTAATTTTTGGCGATTTAACCCCCCCTAGATTCCAACCCTTGAGGCTGTGTGCCAAGGGGCCAAGCCCGACTCCTGAAAAACAACCCCACAGCATAATTCCTCCTCCACCAAATGTCACATTCGGCAACAATATGGTCCGAAA
>NC_084638.1:10029900-10032400 GCF_033978795.1 Nerophis ophidion
TTAATAAATGCATGAGTTGCAGCAATGATGCACGGAGAATGGATTTGTGTTCGCCGCATAACACGACATCCCCCCCCCCCCCCACCCCCCACCCCCCCCCCACGGCAATGACCGTTTCTATGTTCCAATTGTGCCCAGAATGGGGTAAAATAAAAAGTGCTGCTTTCAAAGCCCAAAGACTACTTTTAAACGTCACGTTTAGGGACAAGCGGACAAACAGTATGGAGAAACAAGAGAAGACATTTTACATGCACTATATCGACAAAAGTATTTGGCCACCTGCTTTGACTCACAGTGCCATCCCATTCCGAACTCATGGGGTTCAATATAACCCGGGTCCATCTACAGCTTCAACTCTTCTGGGAAGGTTGCCGAGTGTGTTTATAGGAATTTTCCACCTTTCTTCCAAAAGCGCATTTGGTTTGGTCGAGAAGGCCAGGCTCTAATTCACCCCAAAAAGTCCGGGTCAGGACTCTGTGCAGGCCAGTCAAGTCCATCCACGCCAGACTCTGTCATCCGTTTATTTATGGACCTTGCTTTGAGCAGTCATGTTGGAAGAGGAAAGGGGCCCGCTCCACACTGTTCCCACAAGGTGGGGAGCATGGAATTGTCCAAAAATGTTTTGGTACCCTGGAGCCTTCAAAGTTCCTTTCACTGGAAGAACTCCTGAAAAACCACCCCACACCACAAATCCTCCGGTGTGGGTCAGTTCATGTGGCCTACCACTTGGTGGCTGAGTTGCTGTTGTTCCCAAACTCTTCCAGTTTTTTATAATAAAGCCGACAGTTGACATTGGAATATTTGTTGCACAGGTGGCATCTTATGACAGTTCCACGCTGGAAATTACTGAGAGGGGCCCTTTTTTTCACAAATGTTTGTAGAAACATTTTCCGTGCCTAAGTGTCCCACTCCTAAAAAAAAAAAAAAAAAAAAAAAACCCACATCATAATTCCTCCTCCACCAAATTTCACACTTTGCACAATGTACCATTCTCCTGAAAACCTCCAAACCCAGACTGGTCCATCAGAAGGAAAAAGCGTGATTCATCACTCCAAAGAAGGCGTCTCCACTGCTTTAGAGGTGTTCTATTGGGTTCAGGTCAGGACTCTGTGCAGGCCAGTCAAGTCCATCCACGCCAGACTCTATCGTCCGTTTATTTATGGACCTTGCTTTGCGCAGTCATGTTGGAAGGTCCCGCTCCAAACTGTTCCCACAAGGTGGGGGGCATGGAATTGTCCAAAGAAGGCGTCTCCACTGCTTTAGAGAAGTTCTATTGGGTTCAGGTCAGGACTCTGTGCAGGCCAGTCAAGTCCAAACTGTTCCCACAAGGTGGGGAGCATGGAATTGTCCAAAGAAGGCGTCTCCACTGCTTTAGAGGTGTTCTATTGGGTTCAGGTCAGGACTCTGTGCAGGCCAGTCAAGTCCAAACTGTTCCCACAAGGTGGTGAGCATGGAATTGTCCAAAGAAGGCGTCTCCACTGCTTTAGAGGTGTTCTATTGGGTTCTGGTCAGGACTCTGTGCAGGCCAGTCAAGTCCAAACTGTTCCCACAAGGTGGGGAGCATGGAATTGTCCAAAGAAGGCGTCTCCACTGCTTTAGAGGTGTTCTATTGGGTTCAGGTCAGGACTCTGTGCAGGCCAGTCAAGTCCATCCACGCCAGACTCTGTCATCCGTTTATTTATGGACCTTGCTTTGTGCAGTTATGTTGGAAGAGGAAAGGGGCCCACTCCAAACTGTTCCCACAAGGTTGGGAGCGTGGAATTGTCCAAAATGTTTTCATTCAAAGTTCCTTTCACTGGAAGAACTTCTGAAAAACTACCCCACACCACAATTCCTCCACTGACCCCTCTTTGTCAGTTTACGTGGCCGAGTTACTGTTGTTCCCAAACTTCAGTTTTCTCTTAATAAAGTTGACTTTGGAATATTTGTTGCACAAGTGGCATCTTATGACAGTTCCATGCTGGAAATCACTGAGAGCAGCCCATTCTTTCAGAAATGTTTGCAGAAACAGTCTCCATGCCTAAGTGCCCAACTCCTGAATAAAACAACCCCACACCATAATTCCTCCTCCACCAAATTTCACAGGGCAGTCCAAAATGTAGCGTTCTCCCGGCAACCCTCCGAACCCAGACTGGTCCATCAGATTGCTAGATGGAAAAAGCGTGATTCATACACTTTGCCTTGGACTTGGTGATGTATGGCTTAGACTCAGCAGCCCGGCCATGGAAACCCAAATTCATGAAGATCTCTGCGTATTGCATGTGGGCTAACTGGAACGTCGCATGGAGTTCGGAGCTCGGTAGCAACTGACTGCGCGGAAAGTCGGCGACAGCTTCGCACTATCCGCCGCTTATGGCGACTGAGTTGCTGTTGTTCCCTAAAATCCTCCATTTTCTCATAATAAAGCCCACAGTTGACTTTGGCCCAGCCAAGTGATGAAGACACCTGTTTGTGATCATTGCATGGAAATATGCTGCATGTTGTCACGTTTTAGAACCTC
>NC_084638.1:10042400-10071226 GCF_033978795.1 Nerophis ophidion
ACTGAAACCGAAGGAGCCACCGCATTAACAAGGAATGGTGAAAAAACTATCAACTTTTTCTCAACAGCGTTCGAGACTCTATAGAGAGACTACGGACAATTCAGTTTCGGAGTCAGTCCGAAACCCGGTGCCCTGTAGAGGCTTTGGACTAATCAGGGAAAGTATGGGGGAACACAACACTGAAACCGAGGGAGTCACCGCATTAACAAGGAATGGTGAAAAAACTATCAACTTTTTCTCAACAGCGTTCGAGACTCTATAGAGAGACTACGGACGGTCCGAAACACGGTGCCCTGTAGAGGCTTTGGACAAATCAGGGAGAGTATGGGGGAACACAACACTGAAACCGAGGGAACCACTGCATTAACAAGGAACGGTGAAAAAACAACCTTTTTCTCAACAGCGTTCGAGACTCTGTAGAGAGACTACGGACAATTCAGTTTCGGAGTCAGTCCGAAACATGGTGCCCTGTAGAGGCTTTGGACCAATCAGGGAGAGTAAGGGGGAACACAACACTGAAACCGAGGGAGTCACCGCATTAACAAGGAACGGTGAAAAAACAATACACTTTTTATCAACAGCATTCGAGACTATGGACAATTCGTTTTCAGAGTCTGTCCGAAACACGGTGCCCTATAGAGGCTTTGGACTAATCAGGGAGAGTATGGGGGACCACAACACTGAAACCGAGGGAGTCACCGCATTAACAAGGAATAGTGAAAAAACTATAAACTTTTTCTCAACAGCGTTCGAGACTCTATAGAGAGACTACGGACAATTCAGTTTCGGAGTCGGTCCAAAACATGGTGCCTTGTAGAAACTTTGGACCAATCAGGGAGAGTATGGGGGAACACAACACAGAAACCGAGGGAGTCACCGCATTAACAAGGAACGGTGAAAAAACAAACTTTTTCTCAACAGCGTTCGAGACTGTATTTGAGACTATGGGCAATTCCGTTTCAGAGTCAGTCTGGTTTCCCTAACAGGTGAATAAAACATACATTTTCACAATTATTTATCATACATTTTTTTGTACACTGTAAGAAAAATATGTCAATTTTAGAGTAAAGTTTAGCTGCTGAAATTTTACCATAAAATGTGTTTTACAATGTGTACTGTAAATGTAAATGGGAAAACCGTACCACTGTTTTACTGCCAAATCTATGGTCGTTTTTACGGTTTTTGTTTCGTGTTTTTACGGTAAAATTCTGGCAACTGACCACAGGACTTTCCTCCAGAAGGTCTTATCTTTATCCACGTGATGTCAGGAGAAACAAAAATCCATCTTTTTGGCCACAATACCCAGCAATATGTTTGGAGGAGGGAATGTGAGGCCTTTAATCCCAGGAACACCATGCCTACCGTTAAGAATGGTGGTGGTAGTATTATGCTCTGGGCCCGTTTTGCTGCCGATGGAACTGGTGCTTTACATTGAAAAAGGACGATTACCTCCAAATTCTTCGAGACAAGCTAAAATGGGTCTGGGGCACAGTTGGGTGTTTCTAACAGGACAATGACCCCAAACCAGGGTTTACGAGTGTATGTAAACTTTTGACCACAACTAGAGGTCCCAACACACCACCTAGGACTGTACAATATTCTGGAGAAAAATGGACGTGAATCCTAATTTATTTTGCTTTAAATCATACGCAAACATCATACGCAAATACGGTATTAGCTTTCACTACTATGCTGATGACACCCAAGTCTACATGCCCCTAAAGCTGACCAACACACCGGATTGTAGTCAGCTGTAGGCGTGTCTTAATGAAATTAAACAATGGATGTCCGCTAACTTTTTGCAACTCAACGCCAAAAAAACGGAAATGCTGATTATCGGTCCTGCTAGACACCGACCTCTATTTAATAATACAACTCTAACATTTGACAACCAAACAATTAAACAAGGCGACACGGTAAAGAATCTGGGTATTATCTTCGACCCAACTCTCTCCTTTGAGTCACACATTAAAAGCGTTACTAAAACGGCCTTCTTTCATCTCCGTAATATCGCTAAAATTCACTCCATTTTGTCCACTAAAGACGCCGAGATCATTATCCATGCGTTTGTTACGTCTCGCCTCGACTACTGTAACGTATTATTTTCGGGTCTCCCCATGTCTAGCATTAAAAGATTACAGTTGGTACAAAATGCGGCTGCTAGACTTTTGACAAGAACAAGAAAGTTTGATCACATTACGCCTGTACTGGCTTCCTGTGCACTTAAGATGTGACTTTAAGGTTTTACTACTTACGTATAAAATACTACACGGTCTAGCTCCATCCTATCTTGCCGATTGTATTGTACCGTATGTCCCGCCAAGAAATCTGCCTTCAAAGGACTCCGGCTTGTTAGTGATTCCCAAAGCCCAAAAAAAGTCTGCGGGCTATAGAGCGTTTTCCGTTCAGGCTCCAGTACTCTGGAATGCCCTCCCGGTAACAGTTCGAGATGCCACCTCAGTAGAAGCATTTAAGTCTCACCTTAAAACTCATTTGTATACTCTAGCCTTTAAATAGACTCCCTTTTTCGACCAGTTGATCTGCGGTTTCTTTTCTTTTTCTCCTATGTCCCACTCTCCCTTGTGGAGGGGGTCCGGTCCGATCCGGTGGCCATGTACCGCTTGCCTGTGTATCGGCTGGGGACATCTCTGCGCTGCTGACCCGCCTCCGCTTGGGATGGTTTCCTGCTGGCTCCGCTGTGAACGGGACTCTCGCTGCTGTGTTGGATCCGCTTTGAACTGGACTCTCGCGACTGTGTTGGATCCATTATGGATTGAACTTTCACAGTATCATGTTAGACCCGCTCGACATCCATTGCTTTCCTCCTCTCCAAGGTTCTCATAGTCATCATTGTCACCGACGTCCCACTGGGTCATTATTGTCACCGACGTCCCACTGGGTGTGAGTTTTCCTTGCCCTTATGTGGGCCTACTGAGGATGTCGTAGTGGTTTGTGCAGCCCTTTGAGACACTAGTGATTTAGGGCTATATAAGTAAACATTGATTGATTGATTGATTGAAATTGAGATAACGATTCTCTGGCAAAGAAAATAGGTAAACAGAAAGAACCGTTTGTCAATTGAATCCAATTTTCCGGGCCGCACTTACACCGTCCCTAATCCCGTTTGTCAACAAAACACACCTCGCCACATCGGCGACCTCAATCTCTGCCGCGATAGCATCAGAATTACGGAACCAATTGACGCGGCACCGATCGGTTACAAGGCGGCCCGCTGTCCTTGTTCTTCATAAACGTTGACTAAAAAGGCAGTCGTGCCCTGATGGTTAAAAAAAGCCGTGCTGATTGATCAATCAATCAATCAATGTTTATTTATATAGCCCTAAATCACAAATGTCTCAAAGGACTGCACAAATCATTACGACTACAACATCCTCGGAAGAACCCACAAAAGGGCAAGGAAAACTCACACCCAGTGGGCAGGGAGAATTCACATCCAGTGGGACGCCAGTGACAATGCTGACTATGAGAAACCTTGGAGAGGACCTCAGATGTGGGCAACCCCCCCCCCTCTAGGGGACCGAAAGCAATGGATGTCGAGCGGGTCTAACATGATACTGTGAAAGTTCAATCCATAGTGGCTCCAACACAGCCGCGAGAGTTCAGTTCAAGCGGATCCAACACAGCCGCGAGAGTCCCATCCACAGTCACATCTTAAGTGCACAGGAAGCCAGTGCTGGTGAGCCAGTACAGGTGTAATGTGATCAAACTTTCTTGTTCTTGTCAAAAGTCTAGCAGCCGCATTTTGTACCAACTGTAATCTTTTAATGCTAGACATGGGGAGACCCGATTGATGGCGAGATAACCTTGCACGGGCCAACGAGCAAAGACCCGCCCCCGTATTAGTAGGGAATTGAACTCAAGCATAATCACCACTGTGCTTTTGTCAGACTGATTGTGACCTTTGCAGCGAGCACAGACCACAGAGCAGTAGGCAGCTTAGTGGGGAGCAACTGGAAGACTTGGGACCGTTCCACTTAAGCGCCTCAGTTTTGAGTGACAATTCCAGGTTCGATTCCACGAATCCACTAGTTCAGGGGGTGTCAGACTTATTTTAGCTCAGGGGCCAGAATCAGAATCAGAAATACTTTATTAATCCCCGAGGGGAAACACATTTTTTTTAGCACAATCCCATTCAAGATCAGACAAACATTACAGGGAGACAGCTGACGGGTCTGCCAACTTCTAGCGGATGGAGAAAAAAAATCTATTCCAAAGCATCAAAAGGCCACATCAGCGTGTAAAGGATATCACCACATGGGCTCAGGAACACTTCAGCCAAACCACGGTCCCTAACGACAGCTGGTTTGCTTCATCTGCAAGTGCAAGTTAGAACTGTGGGGCGGTTTAGCTCGGTTGGTAGAGTGGCCGTGCCAGCAACTTGAGGGTTGCGGGTTCGATTCCCGCTTCCGCCATCCTAGTCACTGCTGTTGTGTCCTTGGGCGAGACACTTTAGCCACACACACTGGTTTGAATGTAACTTAGATATTGGGTTTCACTATGTAAAGCGCTTTGAGTCACTAGAGAAAAAGCGCTATATAAATATAATTCACTTCACTTCAACTCACTTCAACTAGGGACGGCGTGGCGCAATGGGAGAGTGGCCGTGCGCAACCCGAGGGTCCCTGGTTCAAATCCCACCTAGTACCAACCTCGTCACGTCCGTTGTGTCCTGAGCAAGACACTTCACCCTTGCTCCTGATGGGTGCTGGTTGGCGCCTTGCATGGCAGCTCCCTCCATCAGTGTGTGAATGTGTGTGTGAATGGGTAAATGTGGAAGTAGTGTCAAAGCGCTTTGAGTACCTTGAAGGTAGAAAAGCGCTATACAAGTACAACCCATTTATCATTTATTTATTTATAACTCTACTATGCAACGCCAAAGCCATTTATCAACAACACCCAGCTGGGCCTGAGCTCATCTAAGACAGACTGACGCATAGATCATTGTATTCTGTTTCTATTTACGACCAACTTCACTGGTTTCGGGTTTTGGTTTTTCAGCATAGTTTCGAGCGCCCGGATAAAGTGAGCCCAGTCCTCTATCTCAGGGGTCGGGAACCTTTTTGGCTGAGAGAGCCATGAAAGCCAAATATTTCAAAATGTATTTCCGTGAGAGCCATATCATATTTTTTTAACACTGAATACAACTAAATGTGTGCATTTTTAAGTAAGACCAACATTTTTAGAGTATAATAAGTCTCTTATTCTTTTTAATAACATTGTTATTCTGAAGCTAACCAATAATAAATCAAATGTCATGTCTGTTGATCATGTTTTTGTTTGGCCATGTGCGGTCTGTCCTTTGGACTCTTTAAGTTCCTGTTTTTTTCCACTCCCTTGTCTGGTTTCCTTGGTTACTCATTTTGTCCACCTGCTTCCCGAGCACTAATCAGAGGCAGTATTTAAGCTCGTCTTTGCCAGTCAGTCGCCCTGTGCTGACTTGTTTCATGCCTTGCCATAGTTTCGTGCTTCATGCCATGCCAAGTAAGTTTTGTTTATGTTCTTAGCTTTGTTCTTTAGCCCAAGTTGTGCCTCCGCTGTGAGCGATTTTTGTTTTTATATTTTTTTAGTTAAAATTAAATTACCATTAATGCGACTTCTTGAACAGGTGCGGTAGGATATAAATGCATGAGAATGTTTTATATTCCAGCGAAATTATTCATATTTGTCGCGTTAAGCAATGTCAGCTAAGATTTATCTGAGAGCCAGAAGCAGTCATCCAAAGAGCCACATCTGGCTCTAGAGCCATAGGTTCCCTACCCCTGCTCTATCTTATCAAGACCCGTAGCTCCGCCCCCTATGAAGGACACGAAGAATTGCTACTGTGACATCCAGTGGACACATTTAGAACAGCAGTTTCAGCCTAATCTGGTTTTGATCTTAGCGTACGTTGGAAACCCCGGCACTAGTTACTATCACAGTAATGTTTCTGTTCTATCCCACAACCTACGTAACAACAAGTGAGCCTTCAGATCCTCCCTGGGTGATAGAACGTGGCATGACACAGGACCGGGTTTGGATGCAAACCACGGTGTTTGCAAGGCTGCACTTGGAAAGCCGGCCAAAAGTGGAGCTGCCAAACCCTCAAAGCTCTGTGGAGCTCAGTTATTCTCGCCCAACTTTTCTTTTGGTTCCCAGCGAACACGACACCAAAACCGGAAGACTTGTTATTTTTGTGATCGAGTGAGTGGAGCACATACTTCTTGGTCACCAAAAGAAACATTCATGAAGTTTGGTTCTTTTTATGAATTCATTATGGGTCTACTGAAAATAGATATATGTATCTACCCATTCGTTTAAAGTACCCTGCAGGATGTATTTGAGGACCAGTCATAGACTATTTAGAAGTGAAAAGCTAATTTTATTTTCACTTGCATACAAAACATTCACACTTGGACTGTAGTATCTCCCGGAGGCGATTGGTACTCACGCATAAATGGAGTTGTTGAAGACCCTGGCCAGGGCGTAGTTGATGTGAGCGACCACGTGCTCCAAGTGGTCCCGGGTCTCCAGCCTCAGCGAGTAGGTGGTCTTGTCGGTGTCGATAACAACCTGCAAGCAGGGGGGACAAGCTAGTGTTTGTGAAACAACACGGATTTACTACAAGCTGCACGAAGAAACTTGTACCGTGATGGCACCTGATGCTCTTGATAAGTGTTCATCGCCCGGATTTCCAGGAAGTTGAACGTGACTTCCACCTGGAAACAGACAGAAACGACAACGTTTACATATTTTCCCTACTAGGTCACAGGTTCTTGTAGTTGGTCACCAAGACCATGGTGACTACCGTATTTTCTCGAAAATCGACGATGCGCAGAATGTATGGAATTATCCTGGTCGTACTTACCGACCACGAATACATTTTATTTGGTACATAAAGCAACGATAAGTGTGGTCAGTAGATGGCAGCCACACATACGAGATACGTGAAAGCACTAAAAAGTACAGGTATAGTGAGTTTACATTATCCACCCAAGGAACTATATGAAAGCGCTAAAAAGTACAGGTATTGTGAGTTTGCATTATCCACTCGAGGAACTTTATGAAAGTGCTAAAAAGTACAGGTATAGTGAGTTTACATTATCCACCCGAGGAACTTTATGAAAGCGCTAAAAAGTACAGGTATTGTGAGCTTACATTATCCACCCAAGGAACTTTATGAAAGCGCTAAAAAGTACAGGTATAGTGAGTTGACATTATCCACTCGAGGAACTTTATGAAAGCGCTAAAAAGTACAGGTACAGTGAGTTTATTTTATCCACCCAAGGAACTTTATAAAAGCACTAAAAAGTACAGGTATAGTGAGTTTATTTTATCCACCCAAGGAACTTTATGAAAGAGCTAAAAAGTACAAGTATTGTGAGTTGACATAATCCACTCAAGGAATTTTATGAAAGCCATAAAAGGTACAGGTACAGTGAGTTGACATTATCCACTCAAGGAACTTTATGAAAGAGCTAAAAAGTACAGGTATTGTGAGTTGACATAATCCACTCAAATAATTTTATGAAAGCCATAAAAGGTACAGGTACAGTGAGTTGACATAATCCACTCAAGGAACTTTATGAAAGAGCTAAAAAGTACAGGTATAGTGAGTCAACATTATCCACCCAAGGAACTTTATGAAAGTGCTAAAAAGTACAGGTATAGTGAGTTGACATTATCCACTCAAGGAACTTTATGAAAGTGCTAAAAAGTACAGGTATTGTGAGTTGACATTATCCACTCGAGGAACTTTATGAACGCGCTAAAAAGTACAGGTATAGTGAGTTGACATTAACCACTCGAGGAACTTTATGAAAGTGCCAAAAACTACAGGTACAGTGAGTTTATTTTATCCACCCAAGGAACTTTATGAAAGCACTAAAAAGTACAGGTATAGTGGGTTTACATTATCCACCCAAGGAACTTTAAGAAAGCGCTAAAAAGTACAGGTACAGTGAGTTTATTTTATCCACCCGAGGAACTTTATGAAAGCGCTAAAAAGTACAGGTATAGTGAGGTGACATTATCCACTCAAGGAACTTTATGAAAGCGCTAAAAATTACGAGTGAGCCGCGTAAATACCGTTGTTACAGTTCTGATCTGTGTGAGTATTCTCTTAAACAAAATCAAGAAACCAAGGTTAGGGCAGTGGAGGCCATTGTAGTCCCAAGGACCGTGGCGACGACTTACCTTAGCGGGCACTTTGGCAGCGAGGAGGTAGAGTCTCCACGTCGCCAGGACCTGGGGGGGTAAAACGCATGACTTGAGTCGGGCAAAAATTCGAAGAAATCCTAAAAAATGCCGTAGATACCACATAGTACATATACATATATACACCAATACATCAGTGGTGTGGCGTCAGGGCCAGCAAGACCTTCTCTGCTGACCTAACAACCAGAAATCTTGATCATAATTAAAGTAATTTCCCCAAACATCTAAAAGTACTCAAATTCTCTTCATGTCATATTATACTCCTTCGGGTGTTGTTGATTTTTAATTTTAATTTGCGTTTAATCAGAATTCAGCGAGCCTTTGTTGCCATGCTGTACCAAATCTGGCCGGGGCCTTCGGAATTAACAATGTCCGTGCGCTGCAAGTGAACGGGCACATACAGTTGATAGACAATCGCGATAGCCTTACGTTGAACGTGACGTTTCAAGTCCTGTGGTTGGCTACTCACCGGTTTGATAAGAGGCGGTGCTATGAAGGTCAGGAGAGCCACACCCGGATGAATTTGAAAACACATACAGTTGATAGACAGTCGCGATAGCCAATCAGATCACAAGGTACTGACAGTAGCCTATCTAGGTAGCCGGAGGTTAACGAGATTGTGATTGGATACTCACTTGCCATTCCAAAGTGAGCATCCAATCACAAGGTGCATATTACGAAATGCAGGAAGTGAAGAGAAATCACCGATACTCACTTTTTCAAACGCACAAAGAAGAAGTACAAAACGTTGGTTAAGTGCAAGGCCATTTTCAAGAAGGATATTTCAATATATTTCCAATGGAATCAACCGACTACGAGGGGTACCACTGCCTTATACGGCGACAGCAGTGTGTAAAGGATATCACCACATGGGCTCAGGAACACTTGTTTTTTTCACATTTTAATATCCATCCATTTCCTACCGCATATTCCCATTTTGGGGTGGCAGGGGGCGCTGGTGCCTATCTCAGCTAAAACCGGGCGGAAAGCGGTACACCCTGGACAAGTCGCCACCTCATCGCAGGGCCAACACAGATAGACACACAACATTCACACAGTGTGTACAGGATATCACCACGTGGGCTCAGGAACACTTGTTTTTTTTCACATTTTGTTTTTGAAATTTTAATTTCGACCATACCACATAAGATATGTTTTAATTGCTGATGCGGGTTTATTGTCGTTTTAACGTGGCGGAAATCACTGCACGTACGCGATATTACGGACCTTCGATCCCTCAGGCGGTACTGCCTTCAAAAAGCGACAGCGGCGTGTAAAGGATATCACCACATGGGCTCAGGAACACTTCAGATAACCACTTTCTGTGGCTACAGTGGGTCGCGACACTTCTTAGTGCAAGTTAAAACCCTACTATGCAAAGCAAACGCCATGTATCAACAACACCCAGAAACACAACCAGCTTCCCTAGGGCTCGAGTTCATTTAAGATGGACTGATGCAAAGTGGGGAAAGTGTTCCTTGGTCTAACAAGTACACAGTTCATTTTTTTTTTTTCGGAAACAGTGGACACAGTCGTGTCCGCCGGAGCAAAGACGAAAAGAACCATCCGGATTGTTCTAGGTGCAAAGTTCGAACGGCAGCATCTGTGATGGTCCGGGGGTGGATTAGTGCCCAATCTTAAACATCTGTGAATGCTGAAAGGTCCATACAGGTTTTGGAGCAACATATGTTGCCATCCAAGCAACGTTATCATGGACGCCCCTGCTTATTTCAGCAAGACGATGCCAAGAAAATAACCCGTTTTGTACACTGTTGATGTAATTCAACGCTACGACTACGAGGGCTACCACTAGCTTATATGAGGTCGAATGAATCCTGCAAATATTTTTTTCGTTTTTTGTCACATTTTAATATGTTTTTGCAATTTTAATTTCGACCGTACCACATAAGATATGTTTTAATTACTGATGCGGGTATATTGTCATTTTAATGCGGCAGAAATCACTGCACGTACGCCATGATATTACGGACTTTCGACCCCCTCAGGCGGTAATGCCTTCAAAAAGCGACAGCGGTGTGTAAAGGATATCACCACATGTGCTCAGGAACACTTCAGAAAACCACTTTCTGTGGCTACAGTCGGTCAAAACACTTTTTAGTGCAAGTTAAAACCCTACTATGCGAAGCCAACGCCATGTATCAACAACACCCAGAATTTTTTTTTTTTTTTTTCATAAAGAAATACAATCATGTATGCTTACGTACTGTATCCCTGCAGACTGTATTGATCTATATTGATATATAATGTATATATTTAGTTTTTTATATTGATTTACCAATCGGCCTGCTATAGAGACTGCGACAGAAATTTTCTCGGTAAACTGTTTCGTTGTATTTATTATTTCTGTCTCGCAGAAACAATTTGTGACATTTCCCTAGCAAATGAGGACAAAAGGGACAAAGCCAGGAATAATAAATAAATGTCGTGCCTTCTGATTAGAGTCCTATTACTGGAGACATTTGCAACACTCTTAACTCTGGGAGTGTTGTAAAAAGTGAGTAAAAGCATTAAAAAAAGTGTCGGACGGCATCATCCCTGCCGTTTTTTATCGTCCGTCTGAGAGGTTAATGGCAGTCGTTATTGATGAAAGTCTGGGACAAGATAATTGCAACAAAAAAAAAAAACAGGCACTGAAGTGGCATACTAACTATGGTTTCTGTTTGGGGACAAATAGACGTGAAGGACATAATTGTTGTAGTTTAGTAGCATCTAGAGTATGGAAAGATGGAAATATTTTTTTATAGAGAACTTAAAGTAAACAACTTTTTAATTAGGATAGTATTGGTGTACGCTACGTCAAAGCATAATATACGGTGGACTTAATATTTATTTATGGAGCTTAATTTGTGTCTTTATGACAATTTTACTGGAAAAAAAAATCAATGTATAAAAAAATTCAGTGTAAAAAAATTCTGTGTAAAAAAATTCCCTGTATACAAAGTGTAAAATATAAATCACTGAATACAAATTAACGGTATAAAAACTCAGTGTAGAAAAACACCTCACTGCATACAAATCCAGTGTAAAAAAGTTCACTAAACAAATTCAGTGTATAAACACTCACTGTTTACATATTTATTGTATAAAAATTCAGTGTAAAAAAATTCACTGTATACAAATTCTGTGAAAAAGTATATGTAAAAAAAGTCAATATTTACAAATCCACTGTAAAAAAGTTCACTGTGCAGAAATTTACTGTAACAAAAATTCAGTGTAAAAAATACAAATTCAATGGAAAAAAATAAAAAATCACTATATACAAATCCATTGTGAACAAGTTCACTGTGTACAAATTCAGAATAAAAATTCACCTAGTACAAATTCACTGTATAAAAATTCAATGTAAAAAAATTCAGTGCAAAAAAGCTCAGTGTAAAAAAAAAAAATCACTGTATACTAATTCAGTGTATGAAAATTCTGTGTAAAATTTTCATTGTATATAAATTCAGTCTATGAAAATTTAGTGTATAAAAATTAATTGCAAAAAAGTTAGTGTAAAAAATGCACCGCATACAAAATTCAGTGTAAAAAAAAAATAATGGATACAAATTCAGTGTATAAAAACTCACTGTATACATATGGTATAAAATTCAGTGTAAAAAAAAAAAAGGCAATATCTACAAATCCACTGTAAAAAAGTTCACTATGCACAAATTCACTGTAACAAAAATTCAGTGTAAAATAATTCACTGTATACAAATTCAGTGAAAAAAATAAATAAATCACTATATACAAATCCAGTGTGAAAAAGTTCACTGTGTACAAATTCAGAGTAAAAATTCACCTAATACAAATTCACTGTATAAAAATTCAATGTAAAAAAATTCAGTGCAAAAAAGCTCAGTGTAAAAAAAAAAAAAATCACTGTATACAAATTCAGTGTATGAAAATTCAGTGTAAAAATACTCACTGTATATAAATTCAGTCCATGAAAATTCCGTGTATAAAAATGTATTGCAAAAAATTCACTGTATACAAATTCAGTGCATAGAAACTCACTGTTTACATATTTATTGTATAAAAAAAAAATCAGTGTAAAAAAATTCACTGTATACAAATTCAGTGAAAAAATATATATAAAAAAAGTCAATATTTACAAATCCACTGTAAAAAAGTTCACTATGCACAAATTCACTGTACCAAAAATTCAGTGTCAAATAATTCACTGGATAAAAATTCAGTGGAAAAAAAAAAAAATCACTATATACAAATCCAGTGTAAAAAAGTTCACTGTGTACAAATTCGGAGTAAAAATTCACCTAATGAAAATTCAATGTAAAAAAATTCAGTGCAAAAAAGCTCAGTGTAAAAAAAAAAATCACTGTATACTAATTCAGTGTATGAAAATTCAGTGTAAAATTTTCACTGTATATAAATTCAGTCCATGAAAATTCCGTGTATAAAAATTTATTGCAAACAATTCACTCTATACAAATTCAGTGTATAAAAATTCAGTGTAAAAATAATATAGACAAATTGTGTAAAAAAAAAAATCACTGTATGCAAATTTAGTGTACAAAAATTCAGTGTAAAAAAAATTCAGTGCATAGAAGCTCAGTGTAAAAAAAAAAAATCACTGTATACAAATTCAGTGTAAAAATATTCACTGTATATAAATTCAGTCCATGAAAATTCCGTGTATAAATATTTATTGCAAAAAATTCACTGTATACAAATTCAGTGTAAAAATAATATATACAAATTCTGTGTAAAAAAAAAATCACTGTATGCAAATTTAGTGTACAAAAATTGAGTGTAAAAAAAATTCACTGCATACAAACTCGCTGCATAAAAATTGTGTGTAAAAAAATTCACTGTATACATCTTCAGTGTAAAAAATCCACTATAAAATTCAGTGTAAACAAATTCAGTCCATAAAGTCAGTGTAAAAATGCACTGTATACAAATTCAGAGTAAAAAAAAAAAAATCAATGTAGGAAAATTGACTACACACATATTTATTGTATAAAAATTCAGTGTAAAAAAATGACTGTATAAAAAAATTATGGAAAAAATTGAATGTATACAAATTCAGTGTAAAAAAAAATCCACTATACAAATCTAGTGTAAAATAAAGTTCACTCTATACAAATTAAGTGTTAAAAAAAAATCACTCTATTCAAATTCAGTGTATAAAAAAAATCAATGTATAAAACTTCAGTGCAAGAAAAAAAAATCAACTGTAAAAAATTCACTGTATGAAAAAAAAAAGTGTAAAAAAATTCACTGTATAAGAATTCAGTGCATAAAAAAATCAGTGCATAAAAACTAAGTGTAAAAATATTAACTGTGAACAAATTCACTGTATAAAAAATTCAATGCTGAAAATTTTGTGTCATGCTCGAAGCAGCAAATTTGTCTCGACTAAATGCGCTCTTGTACTCGGTATCATTACAGTGGATGCCGGGTGTAGACCCACACATGGCCTTTGTTTACAATGTGACGCTGGTGTGTAGTGAAGCATGTTTAGCTATTTAATGTCCAACCTCGATTGCCGATGGACATTAGCCGCTAGCCAGCTAGCCATGTCTTAAAGCACCTATTCTTGAGGGTGTTTCGGTGTTAGAACTTCATCTTTATCTTTACTTTTTAAGGCAAAATGCGTCCGCTCACCCTTTTGTCTACACACTGTCTGCTTGTAAGTACTCTGTGTGCGCGCGCTGCCGAACATGCCTGTAAAAATAAAAACAAATGGCAAACCGGTACTTTTCAAACAGTACAGCACCGTTTTTGATTCAGTAGAACCGCGATACTATACTAGTACCGGTATACCGTTGAACCCTGAACGTGATTTCAGTTTTCAGCCGTATCGCCCTAGCCAAATTGGCAATTGTTTCCTACAGTTTCTTCCGGGGTTCCATTGTCGTCTGTGATAGACTCTCATGTGTCCTGTCGCCCCTAAGATTTCTTTCTTCGTCTCCGTGGAAATTTCTTTACGCCGACGCCGCCTTCTTCCCTAATCCCTAATCCCTCCATCTCCCGGTGAGCGCCACTGGCCCGTCCGCATCCCCTTCTTGCCCTTCTCCACCCCCCCCAACCCGTCTCCTTTCCAGCTACGGTTTTTTCTATTCTTTTTCTGCTCTGTCGCTTCCAATTCCTCAAGGCCTCACTGGGCTGAATGGTTAATGGTGTCCTGCTGAGGGGCGATGAGGAGAAAGAAGAAAAACGAAATAGACAAAGCGAGAGAGAGAGAGAGATTTGCATCGTGATAATATAGTCTTCCAATCCCCCGTAAATTTTCCACGGCCGAGACGCCAAAAGCTGACCATCGACAGATCCACATGGACCCAAAAAAAAGCTCAAGATATTAGTTTTTTACAGAAAAGGTCGCACTCACAAGGAACGAAGAAGTATCAGTCCCCACTTCTACATAACTGCAACACGGAGCCTGCCAAGTATCGGTCCCCACATAGTCTTCCAATCCCCCGCAACTTTTCCACGACAGAGACGCCAAAAGCTGACCATGGACAGATCCACATGGACCCCAAAAAAAGCTCAAGATATTAGTTTTTCACATAAAAGGTCGCACTCACAAGGAACGAAGAAGTATCAGTCCCCACTTCTACGTAACTGCAACACGGAGCCTGCCAAGTATCGGTCCCCACATAGTCTTCCAATCCCCCGCAACTTTTCCACGACCGAGATGCCAAAAGTTGACCACCGACAGATCCACATGGACCCCAAAAAAAGCTCAAGATATATTAGTTTTTTACATAAAAGGTCGCACTCACAAGGAACGAAGAAGTATCAGTCCCCACTTCTACATAACTGCAACACTGAGCCTGCCAAGTATCGGTCCCCACATAGTCTTCCAATCCCCCGCAACTTTTCCACGACCGAGACGCCAAAAGTTGACCACCGACAGATCCACATGGACCCCAAAAAAAGCTCAAGATATATTAGTTTTTTACATAAAAGGTCGCACTCACAAGGAACGAAGAAGTATCAGTCCCCACTTCTACATAACTGCAACACTGAGCCTGCCAAGTATCGGTCCCCACATAGTCTTCCAATCCCCCGCAACTTTTCCACGACCGAGACGCCAAAAGTTGACCATCGACAGATCCACATGGACCCAAAAAAAGCCCAAGATATTAGTTTTTTACATAAAAGGTTGCACTCACAAGGAACGAAGAAGTATCAGTCCCCACTTCTACATAACTGCAACACTGAGCCTGCCAAGTATCGGTCCCCACATAGTCTTCCAATCCCCCGCAACTTTTCCACGACCGAGACGCCTAAAAGCTGACCACCGACAGATCCACATGGACCCAAAAAAAGCTCAAGATATTAGTTTTTTTACATAAAAGGTTGCACTCACAAGGAACGAAGTAGTATCAGTCCCCACTTCTACATAACTGCAACACGGAGCCTGCCAAGTATCGGTCCCCACATAGTCTTCCAATCCCCCGCAACTTTTCTACGACCGAGACGCCAAAAGTTGACCATCGACAGATCCACATGGACCCAAAAAAAGCCCAAGATATTAGTTTTTTACATAAAAGGTTGCACTCACAAGGAACGAAGAAGTATCAGTCCCCACTTCTACATAACTGCAACACGGAGCCTGCCAAGAATCGGTCCCCACATAGTCTTCCAATCCCCCGCAACTTTTCCACGACCGAGACGCCAAAAGCTGACCATCGACAGATCCACATGGACCCCAAAAAAGCTCAAGACATTAGTTTTTTACATAAAAGGTCGCACTCACAAGGAACGAAGAAGTATCAGTCCCCACTTCTACATAACTGCAACACGGAGCCTGCCAAGTATCGGTCCCCACATAGTCTTCCAATCCCCCGCAACTTTTCCACGACCGAGACGCCAAAAGCTGACCACCGACAGATCCACATGGACCCCAAAAAAAGCTCAAGATATATTAGTTTTTTACATAAAAGGTCGCACTCACAAGGAACGAAGAAGTATCAGTCCCCACTTCTACATAACTGCAACACTGAGCCTGCCAAGTATCGGTCCCCACATAGTCTTCCAATCCCCCGCAACTTTTCCACAACCGGGACGCCAAAAGTTGACCATCGACAGATCCACATGGACCCAAAAAAAGCCCAAGATATTAGTTTTTTACATAAAAGGTTGCACTCACAAGGAACGAAGAAGTATCAGTCCCCACTTCTACATAACTGCAACAAGGAGCCTGCCAAGTATCGGTCCCCACATAGTCTTCCAATCCCCCGCAACTTTTCCACGACCGAGACGCCTAAAAGCTGACCACCGACAGATCCACATGGACCCAAAAAAAGCTCAAGATATTAGTTTTTTTACATAAAAGGTTGCACTCACAAGGAACGAAGTAGTATCAGTCCCCACTTCTACATAACTGCAACACAGAGCCTGCCAAGTATCGGTCCCCACATAGTCTTCCAATCCCCCGCAACTTTTCCACGACCGAGACGCCAAAAGTTGACCATCGACAGATCCACATGGACCCAAAAAAAGCCCAAGATATTAGTTTTTTACATAAAAGGTTGCATTCACAAGGAACGAAGAAGTATCAGTCCCCACTTCTACATAACTGCAACACGGAGCCTGCCAAGTATCGGTCCCCACATAGTCTTCCAATCCCCCGCAACTTTTCCACGACCGAGACGCCAAAAGCTGACCACCGACAGATCCACATGGACCCCAAAAAAAGCTCAAGATATATTAGTTTTTTACATAAAAGGTCGCACTCACAAGGAACGAAGAAGTATCAGTCCCCACTTCTACATAACTGCAACACTGAGCCTGCCAAGTATCGGTCCCCACATAGTCTTCCAATCCCCCGCAACTTTTCCACGACCGAGATGCCAAAAGTTGACCACCGACATATCCACATGGACCCCAAAAAAAGCTCAAGATATATTAGTTTTTTACATAAAAGGTCGCACTCACAAGGAACGAAGAAGTATCAGTCCCCACTTCTACATAACCGCAACACTGAGCCTGCCAAGTATCGGTCCCCACATAGTCTTCCAATCCCCCGCAACTTTTCCACGACCGAGACGCCAAAAGCTGACCACCGACAGATCCACATGGACCCGAAAAAAAGCTCAAGATATTAGTTTTTTACATAAAAGGTCGCACTCACAAGGAACGAAGAAGTATCAGTCCCCACTTCTACATAACTGCAACACGGAGCCTGCCAAGTATCGGTCCCCATATAGTCTTCCAATCCCCCGCAACTTTTCCATGACCGAGACGCCTAAAAGCTGACCACCGACAGATCCACATGGACCCAAAAAAAGCTCAAGATATTAGTTTTTTTACATAAAAGGTTGCACTCACAAGGAACGAAGTAGTATCAGTCCCCACTTCTACATAACTGCAACACGGAGCCTGCCAAGTATCGGTCCCCACATAGTCTTCCAATCCCCCGCAACTTTTCCACGACCGAGACGCCAAAAGTTGACCATCGACAGATCCACATGGACCCAAAAAAAGCCCAAGATATTAGTTTTTTACATAAAACGTTGCACTCACAAGAAACGAAGAAGTATCAGTCCCCACTTCTACATGACTGCAACACGGAGCCTTGCGGCGTTGGTCCGGCCAACCGGAACGAATCACCGGAGTAAAGAATAGGAAAAGAAAGACCGAAGCATCACTTCCCCTTGCCGGCTTGGCAATCTAGTAGAGGGCCTCGTCGCGTAAACAAAGGCATTAATAATTCAGGCCCCCAGCTGGGGGCCGATTCGATCTACTGAACAAGACATATTGGCCGGGAGCTTCCTTCTTTAGGTGTCTGGTAACAAGCCGATGAAAAAAAAAAAAGGCATGAATAGAATCCAATCGTTGAGCGCGACCGGTTTTCCTCTCAGGGAATAAAACACACCAAGTTCTGTTGGTGTGGCCAGGATCTTCAGCTCTCACTGGATCGGTTCGCCGCTGAGTGTGAAGCGACTGGGACGAGAATCAGGACCTCCAAGTCCGAGTCCATGGTTCTCGCCTGGAAAAGGGTGGAGTGCCATCTCCGGGTTGGGGAGGAGAACCTGCCCCAAGTGGAGGAGTTCAAGTACCTCGGAGTCTCGTTCACGAGTGAGGGAAGAGTGGATGGTGAGATCGGTGCGTCGTCTTCAGTAATACGGACGCTGTATCGATCCGTTGTGGTGAAGAAGGAGCTGAGCCGGAAGGCAAAGCTCTCAATTTACCGGTCGATCTACGTTCCCATCCTCACCTATGGTCATGAGCTTTGGGTTATGACCGAAAGGACAAGATCACTGTTACAAGTGGCCGAAATGAGTTTCCTACGCCGGGTGGCGGGGCTCTCCCTTAGAGATAGGGTGAAAGCTCTGCAATCCGGGAGGAACTCAAAGTAAAGCCGCTGCTCCTCCACATGGAGAGGAACCAGGTGAGGTGGTTTGGGCATCTGGTCAGGATGCAACCTGAACGCCACCCTAGGGAGGTGTTTAGGGAACGTCCGACCGGTTGGAGGCCACAGGGAAGACCCAGGACTCGTTGGGAAGACTATGTCCCCCGGCTGGCCTGGGAACGCCTCGGGATACCCCGGGAGGAGCTGGATGAAGTGGCTGGGGAGAGGGGAGTCTGGGCTTTCCTGCTTAGGCTGCTGCCCCCACGACCCGATCTCAGATAAGTGGAAGAAGATGGATGGAAGTTCTGTTGGATGACACATATGACCGGAGAACTTTCCTCCAGAAGGTCTTATCTTTGTCCATGTAATGTCAGATGAAACAAAAATGGAGCTTTTTGACCACAATACCCAGCAATATGTTTGCAGGAGAAAAGGAGAGGCCTTTAATCACAGGAACACCATGCCTACCGTCAAGCGTGGGGGTGGTAGTATTATGCTCTGGGCCTGTTTTTGCTGCCAATGGAACTGGTGCTTTACAGAGAGTAAATGGGACAATAAAAAAGGAGGATTACCTCCAAATTCTTCAGGACAAGCTAAAATCATCGGCCCGGAGGTTGGGTCTTGGGCACAACATCACAATGACCCCAAACACACGCCAAAAGTGGTAAAGGAATGGCTAAATCAGGCTAGAATGAAGGTTTTAGAATGGCTTTCCCAAAGTCCCGACTTAAACGTGTGGACAATGCTGAAGAAACAAGTCCACGTCAGGAAAACCAACACGTTTAGCTGAACTGCACCAATTTTGTCAAGAGGAGTGGTCCAAAATTCAAGCAGAAGCTTGTGGATGGCCACCTAAAGCGCCTTAGAGACTTGACAAGGGACATGTAAGCAAATACTAACATTGCTGTATGTATACTTTTGACCCTCACATTTTCAGTAGACCCATAATAAATTCATAAAATAACCAAACTTCATGAATGTTTTTTTTTGTGAACAACAAGTATGTGCTCCAGTCACTCTATCACAAAAAAATTACAGTTGTAGAAATCATTGGAAACTCAAGACAGCCATGACATTATGTTCTTTACAAGTTTATGTGCACTTTTGACCACAACTGTATATGTGGAGTAGAATAGAATAGAATGGAATATACTTTATTGTTATTATATGTGCATATAACAAGATTAAAGACTCCAACTTAAGGTGCGGTTGTGGGAAAAAATATGGGGTAAAATAAATAACACAAGAGGTAATAAAGGAAAAACTAACAATTGAAATAAGTAAAAAGAACCCCAGAGACCGAATGGTACAGCGCCACGTTTTACTGAAGTTGTAGGAGACCAGCCCTTACAATACAACCATATCTTCAGCAAGCCAGGTCTAAATCCAAACAAAACATCATCTTATCCATCCATCCATTTTCTAGCGCTTATTCCCTTTCGGGGTCGCGGGCGGCGCTGGTGCCTATCTCAGCTACAATCGGGCGTAAGGCGGTGTACACCCTGGACAAGTCGCCACCTCATCACAGGGCCAACACAGATAGACAGACAACATTCACACTCACATTCACACACTGGGGCCAATTTAGTGTTGCTAATCAACCTATCCCCAGGTGCATGTCTTTGGAAGTGGGAGGAAGCCGGAGTACCCGGAGGGAACCCACGCATTCACGGGGAGAACATGCAAACTCCACACAGAAAGATCCCGAGCCTGGATTTGAACCCAGGACTGCAGAACCTTCGTATTGTGAGGCAGACGCACTAACCCCTCTGCCACCGTGAAGTGTGGAGCGAAAACAGCCCATGTCGCTCAGAAAGGAGCGCTGCTGCTTCTTCAAAGGAGCTGGCTAAAACAGCTCTGTGAACCGACAAACAGGGAGCCCTTAAGACAAAACAAAGAATTTACGAGTGGACATAAGATAACACAAGACATGGGAAAATACTAGCAGCATTAAACATGACTATGGATTAAAAAATAACACTTATTTTCCGGAGTCCATGCCTGATATCAAAATTGGCCTGTATCGCTGAAAGTACTGTGATGAGCCCATCTGAAATTTGGAGGTTTTCTGAAGATGTAAAGGTCCCTTCGTGGGTGTTAATGTTTCATAAAGCGCTACTGCCGCATAATACATTCTGGGATGATATTCTACTGGTGGGAAATCATGCCAGAAAAGGATAAAACCTTGTGATTTATACGGATAACGCACAATCTTTATACAAAAAAAACCCTAACATAATAAAACAGAATGTATGTTGAATTAATAACAAAGGAACCGGTGGTGTCCAATTTTTTGAGCCAACGTTACTAAAAAGAGGCTTAGTCAAGATGGCTCAAAAAAAATCGGCCCTTGGGCACGGTCTGACTTACTTTGGTATTGCGGAGAACACAGATTGTACATTAGAATCCCGGACAAGCCCCCAAATTGTTGCGTGGGATCAGGGAATAAAACAAGCTGGTCAATCCCAAATTCTTTCGGATGACATATGTGGAGTAAGAAGGATCACCAAGACAGAATGGTACTATACCACATTTTACTGAACCTTCAGGAGACCAGCCCTTACCATGCAACCATAGCATCAGCAAACCAGATCTTAAATCCCAACAAAAAGAGTCAGATTCTGTAGAGTGAAAACAGAAGGGAGCGCGGCTGCTTCTTCAAAAACAGATAAGGAACTGACCAAAACAGTTGTGAGCCAACAAATGGGCCCTAAGCTAAAAGCAAGGAGAACACAAGAAGACAGACAAAACAAAAAAATGCTTACGAATGTGACTGTGGCACAATATTTACACCAAAGCATATCCGACATATGTTATGTACAAAAAAAAACTTTTAGCAACGTTTATGTCTGCGGCTTATAGTCAGGTGCGGCTAATAGATGGAAAACTTTTTATTCTATCTAAGCTTTATAGTCCGTAAAATACTATATTAGGTTACAAGTATAGTACTGAGATACTAATGAATCATATTCGGTACTATACCGCCTCTAAAAAGTACCGGTCCCCCCCGCCCTTTTTCAAACTGACATGGCGGCTTGCTGGTTTTACGAGCAGAAGAGCATGTTCGGCAGTGCGCACACACAGAGTACCTACAAGCAGACACAGTGTGTGTCGACAGAAAAGGGAGAACGGACGCATTTTGGCCTAAAAAGTGACGATACAGGTGTAGTTACAACACTGGAACGCCCCCAGGAAGAGGTGCTTTGAGACGTGGCTAGCGAGCTAGCGGCTAACGTCCACCCGTAGTGTTTTAACTACGTCTAAATCACTAATCCTCGCCTCCACGGCGACAAATAAAGGGAGTTTCTTACAAGTAGCATTATCACTGGAGGACGAGGAAGAGCGAAACATGCTTCACTATACACAATGTAAACAAACGCCATGGGTGGATCTACACCTGACATACCAAGGACAAGAGCGTATCTAGTCGATACGACTATGATTACATCGATATTTTTTAGCATCACAAAATATTCATTTTTTAAAAAAATTATATTATGTTTATAACCTTTAAGGACTCTAAATGTGACCAATGTATGATCCTGTAACTACTTGGTATCGGATCGATACCTAAATGTGTGGTATCATCCAAAACTAATGTAAAGTTTTAAAGAAGAGAAAAATAAGTGATTATTACATTTTAACAGAAGTGTAGATAGAACATGTTAAAAGAGAAAATAAGAATATATTAACAGTAAATGAACAAGTAGATTAATAATAATTTTTTACAGCTTGTCCTTTATAATGTAGACAAAATAATAGGTCGATAAATGACACAATATGTTACAAATTAGACTAATTAGAAGTCTTTGTTTGTTTACTTACTACTAGCAGTCAAGTTGTCTAGTATGTTCAGTATTTTATTTAAGGGAATACATTACAATAATAAACATATGTTTCATGTACCCTACGATATTTTGATATTTTTACTTGGGAGGAATAAACAAAGAGGAATAAAGACTTGTCGGCGAGTGTGCACGGGTGACCTCGCCGCGACGCCACCGCTTCAAAGAAATAGCCGCTACGCCCCACGGCCAAACCGTCACGGCTGGAACGGAGTGCGAGTACACGGTGTAAACAGAAATAAGGTTTCTCCCGGAACTGGGTGTAAATCATACGCAGCCAGGCACCGATTCTTGCACTTTAAACGACATGCGGCAAAATCAAAGTGTGCCTGCGGGTGGTGTGCGTGCAGCCACGAGTCGAGGATCACAGCCAGAGTTTGGTCACTGGCGGTATTTGTGGCACCACCGCAAGGGCATTAAAAACACGCACGCTGTAGACGGAGTGCAAAACTGGGAGACATTTGACACGGCCGTTTGCACCGCACAGCAATAAACACACGCCTCCTGTGCACAATTAATGACATGCAATAAGCTCACACACACACACACACGTGTAGTTCTGAACTTCTGAGGACCTGACAAAAAAATGCCTACCTCTTTAGAACCAGCCTTTTTAGATAAATAAAGATGTGTTTTTACAACATTATTAATACATATATACTATGCAAATATAAAAAAAAAAAAAAATGTTGAGTTGGAATTTTACAAGAAAAACTTAGAATTTCGGCAGTGTTATAATAAAAGTTGTCATTTTTCACAAGTCAAAATTTTACAAGAAAAAAATTAACATTTGTGCGACGTTATGATAAAAGTTGGAATTTTACTCGATAACCGTCGCAATTTTACAAGAAAAGCTTAAAAATTTTAGCAATTTTACAAAAAGAGTCTTAATTTTACCAGACAAAAGTCACAATTCTATAATCAATCAATGTTTACTTATATAGCCCTAAATCACTAGTGTCTCAAAGGGCTGCAATTATAAGATTTTTTTTTTTTTTTAAATGTTGGCAATATTAAGATAATAATCTGAATTTTGCTTGGCAAAATGATGACAAAAGTCATCATTTTACTCAAAAAATGTCACCGTTTTACAACAACAACAAACAAATTGTCACCATAATGATAAAAAGGTCACGATTTTATATGAAACATGTCAACATTTTGCATTAAAAAGTAATCATTTTACATTAGACAATAGAATATGAGAAATTGTTCCCAATTTTATGAGAAAAAAAGTCGAAAAAAACTGCTTTTAGTAAAAAAGTTTTTGTTTGTAATTTTTTTAAATCATTATTTACTTCAAGTTATTACAGTATGTCTCTATATACATATTTTTTTTAATTAATTTTGCCCCCTAGGGGCAAATTTTACTTTCTGACATAACTTGTTATTTCATATGTTGACCAGAGGGGGAGCACTTTTAAAACCGACAGTCAATTTGAAAAATCCTAACTTGTTTATCGGTCCTCATATGGACGGTACTTTTCCTTGTTGGTGTTTCAAGAAGGGTAGAAATACAAGAACACACACACACAAACACACACACACACACACACGTGTAGTTCTGAACTTCTGAGGACCTGACAAAAAAAATGACTACCTCTTTAGGACCAGCCTTTCTAGATATATAAAGATGTGAATTTACAACATTAATAATACATACATACTATGCAAATATAAAAAAAAAAGCTTGTTGAGTTGGAATGAGTTGGAATTTTATAAGAAAAACTTAGAATTTTGGCAGTGTTACAATAAAAGTTGTCATTTTCCACAGCAAGTCAAAATTTTACAAGAAAAAAAATTAACATTTGTGCGACGTTATGATAAAAGTTGGAATTTTACTGGATAACTCTCGCAATTTTACAAGAAAAGCTTAAACATTTTCGCATTTTTACGAAAAGAGTCGTAATTTTACCGGACAAAAGTCACAATTTTAGAATCAATCAATGTTTACTTATATAGCCCTAAATCACTAGTGTCTCAAAGGGCTGCAATTATAAGAATTTTTTATTTTAAATGTTGGCAATATTAAGATAATAATCTGAATTTTGCTTGGCAAAATGATGATCATTTTACTCAAAAAATGTCACCGTTTTACAAGTACAACAAACAAATTGTCACCATAATGATAAAAGGTCACACTTTTATATGACATGTCACCATTTTGCATTAAAAAGTAATCATTTTACATTAAAAAGTAATAATTTTACGAGAAAATACAATATGAGAAATTGTTTTTTGTAATTTTTTTTAAATCTTCATTATTCACTACAAGTTATTACAGTATGTCTCTATATACATATTTTTTTTAATTAATTTTGCCCCCTAGGGGCACATTTTACTTTCTTACACAACTTGTTATTTCATATGTTGACCAGAGGGGGAGCACTTTTAAAACAGACAGTCAATTTGAAAAATCCTAACTTGTTTATCGGTCCTCATATGGACGGTACTTTTCCTTGTTGATGTTTCAAGAAGGGTAGAAATACAAGAACACACACACACAAACACACACACACACACACACACACACACACACACACGTGTAGTTCTGAACTTCTGAGGACCTGACAAAAAAAATGACTACCTCTTTAGGACCAGCCTTTCTAGATATATAAAGATGTGTTTTTACAACATTAATAATGCATACATACTATGCAAATATAAAAAAAAAAGCTTGTTGAGTTGGAATGAGTTGGAATTTTACAAGAAAAACTTAGTATTTTGGCAGTGTTATAATAAAAGTTGTCATTTTCCACAACAAGTCAAAATTTTACAAGAAAAAAATTAACATTTGTGCGACGGTATGATAAAAGTTGGAATTTTACTCAATAACTGTCGCAATTTTACAAGAAAAGCTTAACATTTTTTGCATTTTTACGAAAAGGGTCGTAATTTTACCGGACAAAAGTCACAATTTTAAAATCAATCAATGTTTACTTATATAGCCCTAAATCACCAGGGTTGCAATTATAAGAATTTTTTTTTTTTTTTTAAATGTTGGCAATATTAAGGTAATAATCTGCATTTTGCTTGGCAAAATGATGATCATTTTACTCAAAAAATAAATGATAAATGATAAATGGGTTGTACTTGTATAGCGCTTTTCTACCTTCAAGGTACTCAAAGCGCTTTGACACTACTTCCACATTTACCCATTCACACACACATTCACACACTGATGGAGGGAGCTGCCATGCAAGGCGCCAACCAGCACCCATCAGGAGCAAGGGTGAAGTGTCTTGCTCAGGACACAACGGACGTGACGAGGTTGGTACTAGGTGGGATTTGAACCAGGGACCCTCGGGTTGCGCACGGCCACTCTTCCACTGCGCAAAATGTCACCGTTTTACAAGAATAACAAACAAATTGTCACCATAATGATAAAAGGTCACAATTTTATATGACATGTCACCATTTTGCATTAAAAAGTAATCATTTTACATTAAAAAGTAATAATTTTACGAGAAAATACAATATGAGAAATTGTTCTTTGTAATTTTTTAAAAATCTTCATTATTTACTACAAGTTATTACAGTATGTCTCTATATACATATTTTGTTTGATTAATTTTGCCCCCTAGGGGCACATTTTACTTTCTTACATAACTTGTTATTTCATATGTTGACCAGAGGGGGAGCACTTTTAAAACAGACAGTCAATTTGAAAAATCCTAACTTGTTTATCGGTCCTCATATGGACGGTACTTTTCCTTGTTGATGTTTCAAGAAGGGTAGAAATACAACACACACACACACACACACACACACACACACACGCACACACACACACACACACACAACTGTATTTATAAAGCTTATTTATGGCAAAAACAATAGCTGCTACACAAGGTGTTGCACAACAGGGAAAGTGGACAACTCATAAAATGCACCAGCGCGCTAAAAGACGATCAATAAAATGAATAAAAACAACAGTCATTAAAAACAAAGGCGGAATACAAACAGTGGATATGAATTTTAAGAGGGGTTTTAAAAATGGACAGAGAAGATGCTTGTGTAACGTGCAGATGTAGGGTTTTCCTCTGCACATTCATTGGGAAACACACTTTTTGGGAGGAATTATGCCTATCATTCACACCCCAAATTTGAATAAATTTTTTTTTTAATGCATTCTAAATCGTAAATTAATGTTAGAAAAAGTCAGCCAACAACTAAGTTAACAGGAGTCGTACTTTTGCGCTCCAAAAAACATTGCTTTGTATATAATTGTTACCCGAAACGGTATTTAATCCGCACCCACCAATTTTAAGAACTTTTGTTTACTTATTTATTTTTTTTTTTTACGTATATTAGCTGCCGCTATATACTGGTACGAAAGATTTTGTAAACGTTAGAATGCAACACGGCAGTAAAACGGCCGATCGAACAAAACAGAAGTCATGGTCATAGCTGCGGGAGCTAGCTCTCCAATCAGCTAAACAGACTCCATCGCTCCACGGTGACGTTTTGGTGAATTTACGAAACGACGTAAAGATAATGTCATCGTACATTAAGAATAACATTGTTAGCATATATGCTAATGACGCTAGCTTTAATTACATTACCTGCAAATGAAAACACCCCCACAGGCATCAAACATTGGACTGGTTTAGTAAGTAAGAATTATTTTAGATATATTGTAAAATATGAAAAGAACAAACATGGACGGTTTTTGCTTCAGGTTGAAGGCACTAAACGGGACATTGACTTCCTGTTTATTATTATTTAATGCTGCCATAGCACAGACAATTCAGTTCAATACATGAAAAGTATTCGTTGAATACAAAACATTTATGGCCGTCATCGAAGAAAAAAACATTAATTAGTTGCACGTTTTTTGTCAAACGCAGGATTCAAAGCGTTCGGGAAAAAAAAGTAGTGTTTCGTAGTCCGGAAAATACGGTACACACTTCAAGTATATATGTAATGTACTAATATCATACGTTGGTGCATTCATTTCATGGATGCATCAAAACATTGCATAATAAAACAATCCCCTACAGCACAACATCTGCTGTCACCAGGATCGAACCTGGAACCCTCAAGTTGCTGGCACGAGCTATACAGCCCCCCCCCCCAAAAAAAAAAGTGCATTAGAACCGCAATGAAGAAGGCTTACCTGCAAATGAAAACACTCCCCCAGGCATCAAACATTGGACTGGTTTAGTAAGTAAGAATTATTTTAGTTATATTGTAAAATATGAAAAGGACAAGCAGATGGTTTTGCTTCCGGTTGAAGGCACTAAACGGGACATTGACTTCCTGTTTATTATTTAATTCTGCCATAGCACAGACAAGTCAGTTCAATACATGAAAAGTATTCGTTGAATACAAAACATTAATTAGTTGCACGTTTTTTTTTCAAACGCAGGATTCAAAGCGTTGGGAAAAAAAAAGTAGTGTTTCGTAGTCCGGAAAATACGGTACACACATAAAGTATATATGTAATGTACTAACTACTAATATCATACATGAAATGAATGCATCAAAACATTGCATATTAAAACAATCCCCTACTGCACAACGTCCGCTCTCACCAGGATCGAACCTGGAACCCTCAAGTTGCTGGCTCGGCCACTCTCCCGACCGAGCTATACAGCCCCCAATCCCCCCCAAAAAAGTGCATTAGAACCGGAATGAAGAAGGCTTTGCCCCTTCTGAGCCTCCACCTGGACTGCAGTACCTCCAAGACCGAGGGTGTCCGTAGGTCAACCTTTGTGATGATAGGGAACGCTTTACGGGACACGGGTCTTTAACGGCCCCAGGTCCCGGAATTTAACACGGCCTGCACCGCAAGAGATACGGCCAATGAGAGGACATGAATTCATAAGGTCAACGCCCCGTCGTGTGTTTTATATCCTTCGATATAAAAAGTCCAGCACTGAAATAAAACGGAATCGGGTGCATGAATAGACGGACTGAAGACGGCAGGACTGCGGGGGAGAGACAGGTTTGTCTCCTGGTGGGAGAGGAGAGAAGGTCACAGCTCATAGACTCTCTGCCGCGGGGGCCGGCGACGTGTGGTCGGGCCGTCGAGTAAAGCGCACGTCTTAATTACAACACCCGAGGCTCATATCAGGCACAGTCAGACGGCAAACGTGGATCCTCACAGTGCGGGGCGTCGGACTCCGAGGAGGCGTGAGGAGCCGCCGTTATGCAAGCATATTACACAAAACAACGGGGGCGTTGACAGAAGTGTGCAAACATTTGAACGTACGAGTCTGTCGCCAGCTTAGGCGGCCTCTGATTTTATCGCTCTAGCCACGGCTTTTCTCCACGACCCAATGCTCTGTTGCGTTCTCTTCTCGCTACAACAATTCAAGCAGAGATAAAAGGTCCGGTTTTTCCACTAGAAGTGTGTGTTTTTTGGTCCTAAGTTCAGTACCACCCATGATCAATGTGGCCGCACCCACTAAATTTGATAAGAATTTAGTTTC
>NC_084638.1:10076246-10138746 GCF_033978795.1 Nerophis ophidion
TGACAGAAGAATCCTCGGCAAGAACAGAACACAAAGGAAGAATTGAAAACAAACACAGTTGGAACGCGAGTGAGGGAACATCAGAAACCAGCAACCGGTCTGTGTTAATGGTGTTCCAACTGTGCTGCACTTTTAACATGCTGGTTTGCACCCCGCCTACACACCCCTGCCTGTTGGGAGTACACAACACTGAAACTGAGGGAGCCACCGCATTAACAAGGAACGGTGAAAAAACAATGAACTTTTTCTCAACAGCGTTCGAGACTCTATAGAGAGACTATGGACAAATCAGTTTCAGAGTCGACCGAAACACGGTGCCCTGTAGATGCTTTGGACTAATCAGGGAGAGTATGGGGGAACACAACACGGAACCCGAGGGAGTCACCGTATTAACAAGGAACGGTGGAAAAAAAAAAAACTTTTTCCCAACAGCATTCGAGCTGTACAGAGAGACTACGGACAATTCAGTTTCGGAGTCGGTCCAAAACACGGTGCCCTGTAGAGGCTTTGGACCAATAAGGGAGAGTATGGGGGAACACAACACTGAAACCGAGGGAGCCACCGCATTAACAAGGAACGGTGAAAAAACAATACACCTTTTCTCAACAGCATTCGAGACTATGGACAATTCGTTTTCAGAGTCTGTCCGAAACTCGGCGCCCTGTAGAGGCTTTGGACCAATCAGGTAGAGTATAGGGGAACAACACTGAAACCGAGGGAGTCACCGCATTAACAAGGAACGGTGAAAAAACTAACTTTTTCTCAACAGCGTTCGTGACCCCATAGAGAGAATACGGACAATTCAGTTTCAGAGTCGACCGAAACACGGTGCCCTGTAGATGCTTTGGACTAATCAGGGAGAGTATGGGGGAACACAACACTGAAAACGAGGGAGTCACCGCATTAACAAGGAACGGTGAAAAAACTATAAACTTTTTCTCAACAGTGTTCGAGACTCTATAGAGAGACTACGGACAATTCAGTTTCGGAGTCTGTCCGAAACACGGCACCCTGTAGAGGCTTTGGACTAATCAGGGAGAGTATGGGGGGACACAACACTGAAACCGAGGGAGCCACCGCATTAACAAGGAACGGTGAAAAAACTAACTTTTTCTCAACAGCGTTCGTGACCCCGTAGAGAGAATACGGACAATTCAGTTTCAGAGTCGACCGAAACACGGTGCCCTGTAGATGCTTTGGACCAATCAGGGAGGGTATAGGGGAACACAACACTGAAACCGAGGGAGTCACCGCATTAACAAGGAACGGTGAAAAAACAAACTTTTTCCCAACAGCGTTCGAGCTGTACAGAGAGACTACGGACAATTCAGTTTCGGAGTCGGTCCAAAACTCGGTGCCTTGTAGGGGCTTTGGACCAATCACGGAGAGTATGGGGGAACAAAACCCTGAAACCGAGGGAGTCACCGCATTAACAAGGAATAGTGAAAAAACAATACACATTTTCTCAACAGCATTCGAGACTATGGACAATTCGTTTTCAGAGTCTGTTCGAAACCCGGCGCCCTGTAGAGGCTTTGGACCAATCAGGGAGAGTATGGGGGAACACAACACTGAAACCGAGGGAGCCACCGCATTAACAAGGAACGGTGAAAAAACTAACTTTTTCTCAACAGCGTTCGTGACCCCGTAGAGAGAATACGGACAATTCAGTTTCAGAGTCGACCGAAACACGGTGCCCTGTAGATGCTTTGGACCAATCAGGGAGGGTATAGGGGAACACAACATTGAAACCGATGGAGTCACCGCATTAAGAAGGAACGGTGAAAAAACAAACTTTTTCCCAACAGCGTTCGAGCTGTACAGAGAGACTACGGACAATTCAGTTTCGGAGTCGGTCCAAAACTCGGTGCCTTGTGGGGGCTTTGGACCAATCACGGAGAGTATGGGGGAACAAAACCCTGAAACCGAGGGAGTCACCGCATTAACAAGGAATAGTGAAAAAACAATACACATTTTCTCAACAGCATTCGAGACTATGGACAATTCGTTTTCAGAGTCTGTTCGAAACCCGGCGCCCTGTAGAGGCTTTGGACCAATCAGGGAGAGTATGGGGGAACACAACACTGAAACCGAGGGAGTCACTGCATTAACAAGGAACGGTGAAAAAACAATACACTTTTTCCTCAACAGCATTCGAGACTATGGACAATTCGTTTTCAGAGTCTGTCTAAAACTCGGTGCCCTGTAGAGGCTTTGGACCAATCAGGGAAAGTATGGGGGAACCCAACACTGAAACCGAGGGAGTCACCGCATTAACAAGGAACGGTGAAAAAACAAACTTTTTCTCAACAGCGTTCGAGACTCTATAGAAAGACTACGAACAATTCAGTTTCGGAGTCGGTCCGAAACATGGTGCCCTGTAGATGCTTTTGACCAATCAGGTAGAGTATGGGGGAACACAACACTGAAACCGAGGGAGCCACCGTATTAACAAGGAACGGTGAAAAAACAATACACTTTTTCTCAACAGCATTCGAGACTATGGACAATTCGTTTTCAGAGTCTGTCCGAAACTCGGCGCCCTGTAGAGGCTTTGGACTAATCAGGGAGAGTATGGGGGAACACAACATTGAAACCGAGGCACCCACCGCGTTAACAAGGAACGGTGAAAAAACTAACTTTTTCCCAACAGCGTTCGAGCTGTTCAGAGAGACTACGGACAATTCAGTTTCGGAGTCGACCGAAACACGGTGCCCTGTGGAGGCTTTGGACCAATCAGGGAGAGTATGGGGGAACACAACACTGAAACCGAGGGAGCCACCGTATTAACAAGGAACGGTGAAAAAACAAACTTTTTCTCAACAGCGTTCGAGACTATGGACAATTCGTTTTCAGAGTCTGTCCGAAACTCGGCGCCTTGTAGAGGCTTTGGACCAATCAGGTAGAGTATGGGGGAACACAACACTGAAACCGAGGCAGCCACCGCATTAACAAGGAACGGTGAAAAAACTAACTTTTTCCCAACAGCGTTCGAGCTGTTCAGAGAGACTATGGACAATTCAGTTTCGGAGTCGGTCCGAAACACGGTGCCCTGTAAAAGCTTTGGACTAATCAGGGAGAGTATGAGGGAACACAACACTGAAACCGAGGGAGCCACCGCATTAACAAGGAATGGTGAAAAAACTATCAACTTTTTCTCAACAGCGTTCGAGACTCTATAGAGAGACTACGGACAATTCAGTTTCGGAGTCAGTCCGAAACACGGTGCCCTGTAGAGGCTTTGGACTAATCAGGGAAAGTATGGGGGAACACAACACTGAAACCGAGGGAGTCACCGCATTAACAAGGAATGGTGAAAAAACTATCAACTTTTTCTCAACAGCGTTCGAGACTCTATAGAGAGACTACGGACGGTCCGAAACACGGTGCCCTGTAGAGGCTTTGGACAAATCAGGGAGAGTATGGGGGAACACAACACTGAAACCGAGGGAACCACTGCATTAACAAGGAACGGTGAAAAAACAATACACTTTTTATCAACAGCATTCGAGACTCTGTAGAGAGACTACGGACAATTCAGTTTCGGAGTCAGTCCGAAACATGGTGCCCTGTAGAGGCTTTGGACCAATCAGGGAGAGTATGGGGGAACACAACACTGAAACCGAGGGAGTCACCGCATTAACAAGGAACGGTGAAAAAACAATACACTTTTTATCAACAGCATTCGAGACTATGGACAATTCGTTTTCAGAGTCTGTCCGAAACACGGTGCCCTGTAGAGGCTTTGGACTAATCAGGGAGAGTATGGGGGAACACAACACTGAAACCGAGGGAGTCACCGCATTAACAAGGAACGGTGAAAAAACTAACTTTTTCTCAACAGCGTTCGAGACTGTATTTGAGACTATGGGCAATTCGGTTTCAGAGTCAGTCTGGTTTCCCTAACAGGTGAATAAAACATACATTTTCACAATCATTTATCATACATTTTTTTGTACTGTAAGAAAAATATGTCAATTTTAGAGTAAAGTTTAGCTGCTGAAATTTTACCATGAAATGTGTTTTACAACGTCTACTGTAAATGTGAATAGGAAAACCGTACCACTGTTTTACTGTCAAATCTACGGTCGTTTTTACGGTTTTTGTTTCGTGTTTTTACGGTAAAATTCTGGCAACTGACCACAGGACTTTCCACCAGAAGGTCTTATCTTTATCCACGTGATGTCAGGAGAAACAAAAATGGAGCTTTTTGGCCACAATACCCAGCAATATGTTCGGAGGAGGGAATGTGAGGCCTTTAATCCCAGGAACACCATGCCTACCGTTAAGAATGGTGGTGGTAGTATTATGCTCTGGGCCCGTTTTGCTGCCGATGGAACTGGTGCTTTACTTTGGAAAAGGAGGATTACCTCCAAATTCTTCGGGACAAGCTAAAATGGGTCTGGGGCACAGTTGGGTGTTTCTAACAGGACAATGACCCCAAACCAGGGTTTACAAGTGTATGTAAACTTTTGACCACAACTACACGTCCCAACACACCACCTAGGACTGTACGATATTCTGGAGACAAAATGGACGTGAATCCTAATTTATTTTGCTTTAAATCATACGCAAACATCATACGCAAATACGGTATTAGCTTTCACTGTTATGCTGATGACACCCAACTCTACATGCCCCTAAAGCTGACCAACACGCCGGATTGTAGTCAGCTGGAGGCGTGTCTTAATGAAATTAAACAATGGATGTCCGCTAACTTTTTGCAACTCAACGCCAAAAAAACAGAAATGCTGATTATCGGTCCTGCTAGACACCGACCTCTATTTAATGATACAACTCTAACATTTGACAACCAAACAATTAAACAAGGCGACACGGTAAAGAATCTGGGTATTATCTTCGACCCAACTCTCTCCTTTGAGGCACACATTAAAAGCGTTACTAAAACGGCCTTCTTTCATCTCCGTAACATCGCTAAAATTCGCTCCATTCTGTCCACTAAAGACGCTGAGATCATTATCCATGCGTTTGTTACGTCTCGCCTCGACTACTGTAACGTATTATTTTCGGGTCTCCCCATGTCTAGCATTAAAAGATTACAGTTGGTACAAAATGCGGCTGCTAGACTTTTGACAAGAACAAGAAAGTTTGATCACATTACGCCTGTACTGGCTCACCTGCACTGGCTTCCTGTGCACTTAAGATGTGACTTTAAGGTTTTACTACTTACGTATAAAATACTACACGGTCTAGCTCCATCCTATCTTGCCGATTGTATTGTACCATATGTCCCGGCAAGAAATCTGCCTTCAAAGGACTCCGGCTTATTAGTGATTCCCAAAGCCCAAAAAAAGTCTGCGGGCTATAGAGCGTTTTCATTTCGGGCTCCAGTACTCTGGAATGCCCTCCCGGTAACAGTTCGAGATGCCACCTCAGTAGAAGCATTTAAGTCTCACCTTAAAACTCATTTGTATACTCTAGCCTTTAAATAGACTCCCTTTTTCGACCAGTTGATCTGCCGTTTCTTTTCTTTTTCTCCTATGTCCCACTCTCCCTTGTGGAGGGGGTCCGGTCCGATCCGGTGGCCATGTACTGCTCGCCTGTGTATCGGCTGGGGACATCTCTGCGCTGCTGACCCGCCTCCGCTTGGGATGTTTTCCTGCTGGCTCCGCTGTGAACGGGACTCTCGCTGCTGTGTTGGATCCGCTTTGGACTGGACTCTCGCGACTGTGTTGGATCTATTATGGATTGAACTTTCACAGTATCATGTTAGAGCCGCTCGACATCCATTGCTTTCCTCCTCTCCAAGGTTCTCATAGTCATCATTGTCACCGACGTCCCACTGGGTGTGAGTTTTCCTTGCCCTTATGTGGGCCTACCGAGGATGTTGTAGTGGTTTGTGCAGCCCTTTGAGACACTAGTGATTTAGGGCTATATAAGTAAACATTGATTGATTGATTGATTGATTGATTGAAATTGAGATAACGATTCTCTGGCAAAGAAAATAGGTAAACAGAAAGAACCGTTTGTCAATTGAATCCAATTTTCCGGGCCGCACTTACACCGTCCCTAATCCCGTTTGTCAACAAAACACACCTCGCCACATCGGCGACCTCAATCTCTGCCGCGATAGCATCAGAATTACGGAACCAATTGATGCGGCACCGATCGGTTACAAGGCGGCCCGCTGTCCTTGTTCTTCATAAACGTTGACTAAAAAGGCAGTCGTGCCCTGATGGTTAAAAAAAGCCGTGCTGATTGATCAATCAATCAATCAATGTTTATTTATATAGCCCTAAATCACAAATGTCTCAAAGGACTGCACAAATCATTACGGCTATAACATCCTCGGAAGAACCCACAAAAGGGCAAGGAAAACTCACACCCAGTGGGCAGGGAGAATTCACATCCAGTGGGACGCCAGTGACAATGCTGAGTATGAGAAACCTTGGAGAGGACCTCAGATGTGAGCAACCCCCCCCCCTCTAGGGGACCGAAAGCAATGGATGTCGAGCGGGTCTAACATGATACTGTGAAAGTTCAATCCATAGTGGCTCCAACACAGCCGCGAGAGTTCAGTTCAAGCGGATCCAACACAGCCGCGAGAGTCCCGTCCACAGGAAACCATCTCAAGCGGAGGCGGATCAACAGCGTAGAGATGTCCCCAACCGATACACAGGCGAGCGGTCAGTCCTGGGTCTCGACTCTGGACAGCCAGTACTTCATCCATGGTCATCGGACCGGACCCCCTCCACAAGGGAGGGGGGGACATAGGAGAAAGAAAAGAAGCGGCAGATCAACTGGTCTAAAAAGGAGGTCTATCTAAAGGCTAGAGTATACAGATGAGTTTTAAGGTGAGACTTAAATGCTTCTACTGAGGTGGCATCTCGAACTGTTACCGGGAGGGCATTCCAGAGTACTGGAGCCCGAACGGAAAACGCTCTATAGCCCGCAGACTTTTTTTGGGCTCTAGGAATCACTAATAAGCCGGAGTCTTTTGAAGGCAGATTTCTTGCCGGGACATATGGTACAATACAATCGGAAAAATAGGCTGGAGCTAGACCGTGTAGTATTTTATACGTAAGTAGTAAAACCTTAAAGTCACATCTTAAGTGCACAGGAAGCCAGTGCTGGTGAGCCAGTACAGGTGTAATGTGATCAAACTTTCTTGTTCTTGTCAAAAGTCTAGCAGCCGGATTTTGTACCAACTGTAATCTTTTAATGCTAGACATGGGGAGACCCGATTGATGGCGAGATAACCTTGCACGGGCCAACGAGCAAAGACCCGCCCCCGTATTAGTAGGGAATTGAACTCAAGCATAATCACCACTGTGCTTTTGTCAGACTGATTGTGACCTTTGCAGCGAGCACAGACCACAGAGCAGTAGGCAGCTTAGTGGGGAGCAACTGGAAGACTTGGGACCGTTCCACTCAAGCGCCTCAGTTTTGAGTGACAATTCCAGGTTCGATTCCACGAATCCACTAGTTCAGGGGGTGTCAGACTTATTTTAGCTCAGGGGCCAGAATCAGAATCAGAAATACTTTATTAATCCCCGAGGGGAAACACATTTTTTTTAGCACAATCCCATTCAAGATCAGACAAACATTACAGGGAGACAGCTGACGGGTCTGCCAACTTCTAGCGGATGGAGAAAAAAAATCTATTCCAAAGCATCAAAAGGCCACATCAGCGTGTAAAGGATATCACCACATGGGCTCAGGAACACTTCAGCCAAACCACGGTCCGTAACGACAGCTGGTTTGCTTCATCTGCAAGTGCAAGTTAGAACTGTGGGGCGGTTTAGTTCGGTTGGTAGAGTGGCCGTGCCAGCAACTTGAGGGTTGCGGGTTCGAGTCCCGCTTCCGCCATCCTAGTCACTGCTGTTGTGTCCTTGGGCGAGACACTTTAGCCACCCACACTGGTTTGAATGTAACTTAGATATTGGGTTTCACTATGTAAAGCGCTTTGAGTCACTAGAGAAAAAGCGCTATATAAATATAATTCACTTCACTTCAACTCACTTCCACTAGGGACGGCGTGGCGCAGTGGGAGAGTGGCCGTGCGCAACCCAAGGGTCCCTGGTTCAAATCCCACCTAGTACCAACCTCGTCACGTCCGTTGTGTCCTGAGCAAGACACTTCACCCTTGCTCCTGATGGGTGCTGGTTGGCGCCTTGCATGGCAGCTCCCTCCATGTGTGTGTGAATGGGTAAATGTGGAAGTAGTGTCAAAGCGCTTTGAGTACCTTGAAGGTAGAAAAGCGCTATACAAGTAAAACCCATTTATCATTTATTTATTTATAACTCTACTATGCAACGCCAAAGGCATTTATCAACAACACCCAGCTGGGCCTGAGCTCATCTAAGACAGACTGACGCGTAGATCATTGTATTCTGTTTCTATTTACGACCAACTTCACTGGTTTCGGGTTTTGGTTTTTCAGCATAGTTACGTGCGCCCGGATAAAGTGAGCCCAGTTCTCTATCTCAGGGGTCGGGAACCTTTTTGGCTGAGAGAGCCATGAAAGCCAAATATTTCAAAATGTATTTCCGTGAGAGCCATATCATATTTTTTTAACACTGAATACAACTAAATGTGTGCATTTTTAAGTAAGACCAACATTTTTAGAGTATAATAAGTCTCTTATTCTTTTTAATAACATTGTTATTCTGAAGCTAACCAATAATAAATCAAATGTCATGTCTGTTGATCATGTTTTTGTTTGGCCATGTGCTGTCTGTCCTTTGGACTCTTTAAGTTCCTGTTTTTTTCCACTCCCTTGTCTGGTTTCCTTGGTTACTCATTTTGTCCACCTGCTTCCCGAGCACTAATCAGAGGCAGTATTTAAGCTCGTCTTTGCCAGTCAGTCGTCCTGTGCTGACTTGTTTCATGCCTTGCCATAGTTTCGTGCTTCATGCCATGCCAAGTAAGTTTTGTTTATGTTCTTAGCTTTGTTCTTTAGCCCAAGTTGTGCCTCCGCTGTGAGCGATTTTTGTTTTTATATTTTTTTAGTTAAAATTAAATTACCATTAATGCGACTTCTTGAACAGGTGCGGTAGGATATAAATGCATGAGAATGTTTTATATTCCAGCGAAATTATTCATATTTGTCGCGTTAAGCAATATCAGCTAAGATTTATCTGAGAGCCAGAAGCAGTCATCCAAAGAGCCACATCTGGCTCTAGAGCCATAGGTTCCCTACCCCTGCTCTATCTTATCAAGACCCGTAGCTCCGCCCCCTATGAAGGACACGAAGAATTGCTATTGTGACATCCAGTGGACACATTTAGAACAGCAGTTTCAGCCTAATCTGTTTTGGATCTTAGCGTACGTTGGAAACCCCGGCACTAGTTACTATCACAGTAATGTTTCTGTTCTATCCCACAACCTACGTAACAACAAGTGAGCCTTCAGATCCTCCCTGGGTGATAGAACGTGGCATGACACAGGACCGGGTTTGGATGCGAACCACGGTGTTTGCGAGGATGCACTTGGCCGCTGAAGTGGAAAGCCGGCCAAAAGTTGAGCTGCCAACCCCTCAAAGCTCTGTGGAGCTCGGTTACTCTCGCCCAACTTTTCTTTTAGTTCCCAGCGAACACGACACCAAAACCGGAAGACTTGTCATTTTTGTGATCGAGTGAGTGGAGCACATACTTCTTGGTCACCAAAAGAAACATTCATGAAGTTTGGTTCTTTTTATGAATTTATTATGGGTCTACTGAAAATGGATATATGTATCTACCCATTCGTTTAAAGTACCCTGCAGGATGTATTTGAGGACCGGTCATAGACTATTCAGAAGTGAAAAGCAAATTTTATTATCACTCGCATACAAAACATTCACACTTGGACCGTAGTATCTCCCGGAGGCGATTGGTACTCACGCATAAATGGAGTTGTTGAAGACCCTGGCCAGGGCGTAGTTGATGTGAGTGACCACGTGCTCCAAGTGGTCCCGGGTCTCCAGCCTCAGCGAGTAGGTGGTCTTGTCGGTGTCGATAACAACCTGCAAGCAGGGGGGACAAGCTAGTGTTTGTGAAACAACACGGATTTACTACAAGCTGCACGAAGAAACTTGTACCGTGATGGCACCTGATGCTCTTGATAAGTGTTCATCGCCCGGATTTCCAGGAAGTTGAACGTGACTTCCACCTGGAAACGAACAGAAACGACAACGTTTACATATTTTCCCTACTAGGTCACAGGTTCTTGTAGTTGGTCACCAAGACCATGGTGACTACCGTATTTTCTCGAAAATCGACGATGCGCAGAATGTATGGAATTATCCTGGTCGTGCTTACCGACCTCGAAGAAATTTTATTTGGTACATAAAGCAACGATAAGTGTGGCCAGTATATGGCAGCCACACATACGAGATATGTGAAAGCGCTAAAAAGTACAGGTATTGTGAGTTGACATTATCCACCCAAGGAACTTTCTGAAAGCGCCAAAAAGTACAGGTATTGTGGGTTTACATTATCCACCCGAGGAACTTTATGAAAGCACTAAAAAGTACAGGTATTGTGAGTTTACATTATCCACCCAAGGAACTTAATGAAAGTGCTAAAAAGTACAGGTACAGTGAGTTGACATTATCCACCCAAAGAACTTTATGAAAGTGCTAAAAAGTACAGGTATTGTGAGTTTACATTATCCACTCGATGAACTTTATGAAAGCGCTAAAAACTACAGGTATGGTGAGTTGACATAATCCACTCGAGGAACTTTATGAAAGTGCTAAAAAGTACAGGTATAGTGAGTTTATTTTATTCACCCAAGGAACTTTATGAAAGAGCTAAAAAGTACAGGTATAGTGAGTTGACATTATCCACCCAAGGAACTTTATGAAAGTGCCAAAAAGTACAGGTACAGTGAGTTTATTTTATCCACCCAAGGAACTTTATGAAAGCACTAAAAAGTACAGGTATAGTGAGTTTACATTAGCCACCCAAGGAATTTTATGAAAGCTCTAAAAAGTACAGGTATAGTGAGTTGACATTATTCACTCGAGGAACTTTATGAAAGCCCTAAAAGGTACAGGTATTGTGAGTTGACATTATTCACTCGAGGAACTTTATGAAAGCGCTAAAAGGTACAGGTATAGTGAGTTGACATTATCCACCCAAGGAACTGTATGAAAACATTAAAAAGTACAGGTATTGTGAGTTAGTATTATCCACTCGAGGAACTTTATGAAAGTGCTAAAAAGTACAGGTATAGTGAGTTAAATAATCCACCCAAGGAACTTTATGAAAGTGCTAAAAAGTACAGGTACAGTGAGTTAAATAATCCACCCAAGGAACTTTATGAAAGCGCTAAAAAGTACAGGTATAGTGAGGTGACATTATTCACCCAAGGAACTTTATGAAAGTGCTAAAAAGTACAGGTATTGTGAGTTTACATTATCCACTCAAGGAACTTTATGAAAGCGCTAAAAAGTACAGGTATAGTGAGTTTATTTTATCCACCCGAGGAACTTTATGAAAGCGCTAAAAACTACAGGTATGGTGAGTTGACATTATCCACCCGAGGAACTTTATGAAAGAGCTAAAAAGTACAGGTGTAGTGAGTTGACATTATCCACCCAAGGAACTTTATGAAAGCGCTAAAAACTACAGGTATTGTGAGTTTACATTATCCACTCAAGGAACTTTATGAAAGCGCTAAAAATTACAGGTGAGCCGCGTAAATACCGTTGTTACATTTCTGATCTTTGTGAGTATTCTCTTAAACAAAATCAAGAAACCAAGGTTAGGGCAGTGGAGGCCATTGTAGTCCCAAGGACCGTGGCGACGACTTACCTTAGCGGGCACTTTGGCAGCGAGGAGGTAGAGTCTCCACGTCGCCAGGACCTGGGGGGGTAAAACGCATGACTTGAGTTGGGCAAAAATTCAAAGAAATCCTGAAAAATGCCGTTGATACCACATAGTACATATACATATACACACACCAATGCATCAGTGGTGTGGCGTCAGGGCCAGCAAGACCTTCTCTGCTGACCTAACATAACCAGAAATCTTGATCATAATTAAAGTAATTTCCCCAAACATTTAAAAGTACTCAAATTCTCTTCATGTCATATTATACTCCTTCGGGTGTTGTTGATTTTTAATTTTAATTTGCGTTTAATCAGAATTCAGCGAGCCTTTGTTGCCATGCTGTACCAAATCATGCCGGGGCCTTCGGAGTTAACAATGTCCGTGCGTTGCAAGCGAACGGGCACATACAGTTGATAGACAATCGCGATAGCCTTACGTTGAACGTGACGTTTCAAGTCCTGTGATTGGCTACTCACCGGTTTGATAAGATGTGGTGCTACGAAGGTCAGGAGAGCCACACCCGGATGAATTTGAAAACACATACAGTTGATAGACAGTCGCGATAGCCAATCAGATCACAAGTTGCTGACAGTAGCCTATCTAGGTAGCCGGAGGTTAACGAGACTGTGATTGGATACTCACTTGCCATTCCAAAGTGAGCATCCAATCACAAGTTGCACTTTACGAAAAGCAGGAAGTGAAGAGAAATCACCGATACTCATTTTTTAAAACGCACAAAGGAAAAGTACAAAACGTTGGTTAAGTGGCAGATATATATTTGCAAGGCCATTTTCAAGAAGGATATTTCAATATATTTCCAATGGACTCAACCGACTACGAGGGGTTCCACTGCCTTATACGGCGACAGCGGCGTGTAAAGGATATCACCACATGGGCTCAGTGCAAGTTAAAACCCTACTATGCAAAGCAAACGCCATGTATCAACAACACCCAGAAACGCCGCCGGCTTCCCTAGGGCTGGAGTTCATTTAAGATGGACTGATGCAAAGTGGGGAAAGTGTTCCTTGGTCTAACAAGTACACATTTCAATTTTTTTTCCAGAAACAGTGGACACGGTCGTGTCCTCCGGAGCAAAGACGAAAAGAACCATCCGGATTGTTCTAGGTGCAAAGTTCGAACGGCAGCATCTGTGATGGTCCGGGGGTGGATTAGTGCCCAATCTTAAACATCTGTGAATGCTGAAAGGTCCATACAGGTTTTGGACCAACATATGTTGCCATCCAATTAACGTTTTCATGGACGCCCCTGCTTATTTCCGCAAGACGATGCCAAGAAAATAACCCGGTTTTGTACACTGTTGATGTAATTCAACGCTACGACTATGAGGGCTACCACTAGCTTATATGAGGTCGAATGGGTCCTGCAAATATTTTTTTCGTTTTTTGTCACATTTTAATATGTTTTGGCAATTTTAAATTCGACCGTACCACATAGGATATGTTTTAATTGCTGATGCGGGTATATTGTCGTTATAACGTGGCAGAAATCACTGCACGTACGCCATGATATTACGGACTTTCGACCCCCTCAGGCGGTACTGCCTTCAAAAAGCGACAGCGGTTTGTGTAAAGGATATCACCACATGGGCTCAGGAACACTTCAGAAAACCACTTTCTGTGGCTACAGTCGGTCAAAACACTTTTTAGTGTAAGTTAAAACCCTACTATGCGAAGCCAACGCCATGTATCAACAACACCCAGATTTTTTTTTTTTTTTCATAAAGAAATACAATCATGTATGCTTACGTACTGTATCCCTGCAGACTGTATTGATCTATATTGATATATACTGTATATATTGTGTTTTTTATATTGATTTACCCATCGGCCTGCTATAGAGACTGCGACAGAAATTTTCTCGGTAAACTGTTTCGTTGTATTTATTATTTCTGTCTCGCAGAAACAATTTGTGACATTTCCCTAGCAAATGGGGACAAAAGGGACAAAGCCAGGAATAATAAATAAATGTCGTGCCTTCTGATTAGAGTACTATTACTTGAGACATTTGCAACACTCTTAACTCTGGGAGTGTTGTAAAAAGTGAGTAAAAGCATTAAAAAAAGTGTCGGACGGCATCGTCCCTGCTGTTTTTTATCGTCCGTCTGAGAGGTTAATGGCAGTCGTTATTGATGAAAGTCTGGGACAAGATAATTGCAACAAAAAAAAAACAGGCACTGAAGTGGCATACTAACTATGGTTTCTGTTTGGGGACAAATAGATGTAAAGGACATAATTGTTGTAGTTTAGTAGCATCTAGAGTATGGAAAGATGGAAATATTTTTTTATAAACAACTTAAAGTTAACAACTTTTTAATTAGGATAGTATTGGTGTACGCTACGTCAAAACATAATAATATACAGTGGACTTTCAATATTTATTTATGAAGCTTAATTTGTGTCTTTATGACAATTTTACTGGGAAAAAAAATAAAAATAATCAATGTATAAAAAATTCAGTGTAAAAAAAATTCAGTGTAAAATAATTCCCTGTATACAAAGTGTAAAAAATAAATCACTGAATACAAATTCACGGTATAAAAACTCAGTGTAGAAAAACAACTCACTGTATACAAATCCAGTGTAAAAAAGTTCACTGTATACAAATTCAGTGTATAAAAAAATAAAATGTATAACAATTCAGTGTAAAAAAATTCACTGTATACAAATTCAGTGAAAAAATAAAAATGTCAATATTTACAAATCCACTGTAAAAAAGTTCACTGTGCATAAACTCACTGTACCAAAAATTCAGTGTAAAATAATTCACTGTATACAAATTCAGTGGGAAAAAAAAAATCACTATATACAAATCCAGTGTGAAAAAGTTCACTGTGTACAAATTCAGAGTAAAAATTCACCTAGTACAAATTCACTGTATAAAAATTCAATGTAAAAAAATTCAGTGCAAAAAAGCTCAGTGTAAAAAAAAAAAAAATCACTGTATACTAATTCAGTGTATGAAAATTCTGTGTAAAATTTTCATTGTATATAAATTCAGTCTATGAAAATTTAGTGTATAAAAATTAATTGCAAAAAAGTTAGTGTAAAAAATGCACTGCATACAAAATTCAGTGTAAAAAAAAAATAATGGATACAAATTCAGTGTATAAAAACTCACTGTATACATATGGTATAAAATTCAGTGTAAAAAAAAAAAGGCAATATCTACAAATCCACTGTAAAAAAGTTCACTATGCACAAATTCACTGTAACAAAAATTCAGTGTAAAATAATTCACTGTATACAAATTCAGTGAAAAAAATAAATAAATCACTATATACAAATCCAGTGTGAAAAAGTTCACTGTGTACAAATTTAGAGTAAAAATTCACCTAATACAAATTCACTGTATAAAAATTCAATGTAAAAAAATTCAGTGCAAAAAAGCTCAGTGTAAAAAAAAAAAAATCACTGTATACAACATCAGTGTATGAAAATTCAGTGTAAAAATACTCACTGTATATAAATTCAGTCCATGAAAATTCCGTGTATAAAAATGTATAGCAAAAAATTCACTGTATACAAATTCAGTGCATAGAAACTCACTGTTTACATATTTATTGTATAAAAAAAAATCAGTGTAAAAAAATTCACTGTATACAAATTCAGTGAAAAAAAATATATAAAAAAAGTCAATATTTACAAATCCACTGTAAAAAAGTTCACTATGCACAAATTCACTGTACCAAAAATTCCGTGTCAAATAATTCACTAGATAAAAATTCAGTGGAAAAAAAAAAAAATCACTATATACAAATCCAGTGTAAAAAAGTTCACTGTGTACAAATTCGGAGTAAAAATTCACCTAATAAAAATTCAATGTAAAAAAATTCAGTGCAAAAAAGCTCAGTGTAAAAAAAAAAAAATCACTGTATACTAATTCAGTGTATGAAAATTCAGTGTAAAATTTTCACTGTATATAAATTCAGTCCATGAAAATTCCGTGTATAAAAATGTATTGCAAACAATTCACTCTATACAAATTCAGTGTATAAAAATTCAGTGTAAAAATAATATAGACAAATTCTGTGTAAAAAAAAAATCACTGTATGCAAATTTAGTGTACAAAAATTCAGTGTAAAAAAAATTCAGTGCATAGAAGCTCAGTGTAAAAAAAAAAATCACTGTATACAAATTCAGTGTAAAAATATTCACTGTATATAAATTCAGTCCATGAAAATTCCGTGTATAAATATTTATTGCAAAAAATTCACTGTATACAAATTCAGTGTAAAAATAATATATACAAATTCTGTGTAAAAAAAAAAAATCACTGTATGCAAATTTAGTGTACAAAAATTGAGTGTAAAAAAAATTCACTGCATACAACCTCGCTGCATAAAAATTGTGTGTAAAAAAATTCACTGTATACATCTTCAGTGTAAAAAATCCACTATAAAATTCAGTGTAAACAAATTCAGTCCATAAAGTCAGTGTAAAAATGCACTGTATACAAATTCAGAGTAAAAAAAAAAAAATCAATGTAGAAAAATTGACTACACACATATTTATTGTATAAAAATTCAGTGTAAAAAAATGACTGTATAAAAAAATTATGGAAAAAATTGAATGTATACAAATTCAGTGTAAAAAAAAATCCACTATACAAATCTAGTGTAAAATAAAGTTCACTCTATACAAATTAAGTGTTAAAAAAAAATCACTCTATTCAAATTCAGTGTATAAAAAAAATCAATGTATAAAACTTCAGTGCAAGAAAAAAAAATCAACTGTAAAAAATTCACTGTATGAAAAAAAAAAGTGTAAAAAAATTCACTGTATAAGAATTCAGTGCATAAAAAAATCAGTGCATAAAAACTAAGTGTAAAAATATTAACTGTGAACAAATTCACTGTATAAAAAATTCAATGCTGAAAATTTTGTGTCATGCTCGAAGCAGCAAATTTGTCTCGACTAAATACGCTCTTGTACTCGGTATCATTACAGTGGATGCCGGGTGTAGACCCACACATGGCCTTTGTTTACAATGTGACGCTGGTGTGTAGTGAAGCATGTTTAGCTATTTAATGTCCAACCTCGATTGCCGATGGACATTAGCCGCTAGCCAGCTAGCCATGTCTTAAAGCACCTATTCTTGAGGGTGTTTCGGTGTTAGAACTTCATCTTTATCTTTACTTTTTAAGGCAAAATGCGTCCGCTCACCCTTTTGTCTACACACTGTCTGCTTGTAAGTACTCTGTGTGCGCGCGCTGCCGAACATGCCTGTAAAAATAAAAACAAATGGCAAACCGGTACTTTTCAAACAGTACAGCACCGTTTTTGATTCAGTAGAACCGCGATACTATATTAGTACCGGTATACCGTTGAACCCTGAACGTGATTTCAGTTTTCAGCCGTATCGCCCTAGCCAAATTGGCAATTGTTTCCTACAGTTTCTTCCGGGGTTCCATTGTCGTCTGTGATAGACTCTCATGTGTCCTGTCGCCCCTAAGATTTCTTTCTTCGTCTCCGTGGAAATTTCTTCACGCCGATGCCGCCTTCTTCCCTAATCCCTAATCCCTCCATCTCCCCGGTGAGCGCCACTGGCCCGTCCGCATCCCCTTCTTGCCCTTCTCCCCCCCACCCCGTCTCCTTTCCAGCTTCGGTTTTTTCTATTCTTTTTCTGCTCTGTCGCTTCCAATTCCTCAAGGCCTCACTGGGCTGAATGGTTAATGGTACCCTGCTGAGGGGCGATGAGGAGAAAGAAGAAAAACGAAATAGACAAAGCGAGAGAGCGAGAGAGAGAGATTTGCATCGTGATAATATAGTCTTCCAATCCCCCGCAACTTTTCCACGACCGAGACGCCAAAAGCTGACCATCGACAGATCCACATGGACCCCAAAAAAAGCTCAAAATATTAGTTTTTTACATAAAAGGTCGCACTCACAAGGAACGAAGAAGTATCAGTCCCCACTTCTACATAACTGCAACACGGAGCCTGCCAAGTATCGGTCCCCACATAGTCTTCCAATCCCCCGCAACTTTTCCACGACCGAGACGCCAAAAGCTGACCACCGACAGATCCACATGGACCCAAAAAAAAACTCAAGATATTAGTTTTTTACATAAAAGGTCGCACTCACAAGGAACGAAGAAGTATCAGTCCCCACTTCTACATAACTGCAACACTGAGCCTGCCAAGTATCGGTCCCCACATAGTCTTCCAATCCCCCGCAACTTTTCCACGACCGAGACGCCAAAAGTTGACCATCGACAGATCCACATGGACCCAAAAAAAGCCCAAGATATTAGTTTTTTACATAAAAGGTTGCACTCACAAGGAACGAAGAAGTATCAGTCCCCACTTCTACATAACTGCAACACGGAGCCTGCCAAGTATCGGTCCCCACATAGTCTTCCAATCCCCCGCAACTTTTCCACGACCGAGACGCCTAAAAGCTGACCACCGACAGATCCACATGGACCCAAAAAAAGCTCAAGATATTAGTTTTTTTACATAAAAGGTTGCACTCACAAGGAACGAAGTAGTATCAGTCCCCACTTCTACATAACTGCAACACGGAGCCTGCCAAGTATCGGTCCCCACATAGTCTTCCAATCCCCCGCAACTTTTCCACGACCGAGACGCCAAAAGTTGACCATCGACAGATCCACATGGACCCAAAAAAAGCCCAAGATATTAGTTTTTTACATAAAAGGTTGCACTCACAAGGAACGAAGAAGTATCAGTCCCCACTTCTACATAACTGCAACACGGAGCCTGCCAAGTATCGGTCCCCACATAGTCTTCCAATCCCCCGCAACTTTTCCACGACCGAGACGCCTAAAAGCTGACCACCGACAGATCCACATGGACCCAAAAAAAGCTCAAGATATTAGTTTTTTTACATAAAAGGTTGCACTCACAAGGAACGAAGTAGTATCAGTCCCCACTTCTACATAACTGCAACACGGAGCCTGCCAAGTATCGGTCCCCACATAGTCTTCCAATCCCCCGCAACTTTTCCACGACCGAGACGCCAAAAGTTGACCATCGACAGATCCACATGGACCCAAAAAAAGCCCCAGATATTAGTTTTTTACATAAAAGGTTGCACTCACAAGGAACGAAGAAGTATCAGTCCCCACTTCTACATAACTGCAACACGGAGCCTGCCAAGAATCGGTCCCCACAGTCTTCCAATCCCCCGCAACTTTTCCACGACCGAGACGCCAAAAGCTGACCATCGACAGATCCACATAGACCCCAAAAAAACTCAAGATATTAGTTTTTTTTACATAAAAAGGTCGCACTCACAAGGAACGAAGAAGTATCAGTCCCCACTTCTACATAACTGCAACACGGAGCCTGCCAAGTATCGGTCCCCACATAGTCTTCCAATCCCCCGCAACTTTTCCACGACCGAGACGCCAAAAGTTGACCACCGACAGATCCACATGGACCCCAAAAAAAGCTCAAGATATATTAGTTTTTTACATAAAAGGTCGCACTCACAAGGAACGAAGAAGTATCAGTCCCCACTTCTACATAACTGCAACACGGAGCCTGCCAAGTATCGGTCCCCACATAGTCTTCCAATCCCCCGCAACTTTTCCACGACCGAGACGCCTAAAAGCTGACCACCGACAGATCCACATGGACCCAAAAAAAGCTCAAGATATTAGTTTTTTTACATAAAAGGTTGCACTCACAAGGAACGAAGTAGTATCAGTCCCCACTTCTACATAACTGCAACACTGAGCCTGCCAAGTATCGGTCCCCACATAGTCTTCCAATCCCCCGCAACTTTTCCACGACCGAGACGCCAAAAGTTGACCATCGACAGATCCACATGGACCCAAAAAAAGCCCAAGATATTAGTTTTTTACATAAAAGGTTGCACTCACAAGGAACGAAGAAGTATCAGTCCCCACTTCTACATAACTGCAACACGGAGCCTGCCAAGTATCGGTCCCCACATAGTCTTCCAATCCCCCGCAACTTTTCCACGACCGAGACGCCAAAAGCTGACCACCGACAGATCCACATGGACCCAAAAAAAAGCTCATGATATATTAGTTTTTTACATAAAAGGTTGCACTCACAAGGAACGAAGAAGTATCAGTCCCCACTTCTACATAACTGCAACACGGAGCCTGCCAAGTATCGGTCCCCACATAGTCTTCCAATCCCCCGCAACTTTTCCACGACCGAGACGCCAAAAGTTGACCACCGACAGATCCACATGGACCCCAAAAAAAGCTCAAGATATATTAGTTTTTTACATAAAAGGTCGCACTCACAAGGAACGAAGAAGTATCAGTCCCCACTTCTACATAACTGCAACACGGAGCCTGCCAAGTATCGGTCCCCACATAGTCTTCCAATCCCCCGCAACTTTTCCACGACCGAGACGCCTAAAAGCTGACCACCGACAGATCCACATGGACCCAAAAAAAGCTCAAGATATTAGTTTTTTTACATAAAAGGTTGCACTCACAAGGAACGAAGTAGTATCAGTCCCCACTTCTACATAACTGCAACACTGAGCCTGCCAAGTATCGGTCCCCACATAGTCTTCCAATCCCCCGCAACTTTTCCACGACCGAGACGCCAAAAGTTGACCATCGACAGATCCACATGGACCCAAAAAAAGCCCAAGATATTAGTTTTTTACATAAAAGGTTGCACTCACAAGGAACGAAGAAGTATCAGTCCCCACTTCTACATAACTGCAACACGGAGCCTGCCAAGTATCGGTCCCCACATAGTCTTCCAATCCCCCGCAACTTTTCCACGACCGAGACGCCAAAAGCTGACCACCGACAGATCCACATGGACCCAAAAAAAAGCTCATGATATATTAGTTTTTTACATAAAAGGTTGCACTCACAAGGAACGAAGAAGTATCAGTCCCCACTTCTACATAACTGCAACACGGAGCCTGCCAAGTATCGGTCCCCACATAGTCTTCCAATCCCCCGAAACTTTTCCACGACCGAGACGCCTAAAAGCTGACCACCGACAGATCCACATGGACCCAAAAAAAGCTCAAGATATTAGTTTTTTTACATAAAAGGTTGCACTCACAAGGAACGAAGTAGTATCAGTCCCCACTTCTACATAACTGCAACACGGAGCCTTGCGGCGTTGGTCCGGCCAACCGGAACGAATCACCGGAGTAAAGAATAGGAAGAGAAAGACCGGAGCATCACTTCCCCTTGCCGGCTTGGCAATCTGGTAGAGGGCCTCGTCGCGTAAACAAAGGCATTAATAATTCAGGCCCCCAGCTGGGGGCCGATTCGATCTACTGAACAAGACATATTGGCCGGGAGCTTCCTTCTTTAGGTGTCTGGTAACAAGGCATATTGGCCGGGAGCTTCCTTCTTTAGGTGTCTGGTAACAAGGCATGAATAGAATCCAATCGTTGAGCGCGACCGGTTTTCCTCTCAGGGAATAAAACACACCAAGTTCTGTTGGTGTGGCCAGGATCTTCAGCTCTCACTGGATCGGTTCGCCGCTGAGTGTGAAGCGACTGGGACGAGAATCAGGACCTCCAAGTCCGAGTCCATGGTTCTCGCCTGGAAAAGGGTGGAGTGCCATCTCCGGGTTGGGGAGGAGAACCTGCCCCAAGTGGAGGAGTTCAAGTACCTCGGAGTCTCGTTCATGAGTGAGGGAAGAGTGGATGGTGAGATCGGTGCGGCGTCTTCAGTAATACGGACGCTGTATCGATCCGTTGTGGTGAAGAAGGAGCTGAGCCGGAAGGCAAAGCTCTCAATTTACCGGTCGATCTACGTTCCCATCCTCACCTATGGTCACGAGCTTTGGGTTATGACCGAAAGGACAAGATCACTGGTACAAGCGGCCGAAATGAGTTTCCTACGCCGGGTGGCGGGGCTCTCCCTTAGAGATAGGGTGAAAGCTCTGCAATCCGGGAGGAACTCAAAGTAAAGCCGCTGCTCCTCCACATGGAGAGGAACCAGGTGAGGTGGTTTGGGCATCTGGTCAGGATGCTACCTGAACGCCACCCTAGGGAGGTGTTTAGGGAACGTCCGACCGGTTGGAGGCCACAGGGAAGACCCAGGACACGTTGGGAAGACTATGTCCCCCGGCTGGCCTGGGAACGCCTCGGGATACCCCGGGAGGAGCTGGATGAAGTGGCTGGGGAGAGGGGAGTCTGGGCTTTCCTGCTTAGGCTGCTGCCCCCACGACCCGATCTCGGATAAGTGGAAGAAGATGGATGGAAGTTCTGTTGGATGACACATATGACCGGAGAACTTTCCTCCAGAAGGTCTTATCTTTGTCCATGTAATGTCAGATGAAACAAAAATGGAGCTTTTTGACCACAATACCCAGCAATATGTTTGCAGGAGAAAAGGAGAGGCCTTTAATCACAGGAACACCATGCCTACCGTCAAGCGTGGGGGTGGTAGTATTATGCTCTGGGCCTGTTTTTGCTGCCAATGGAACTGGTGCTTTACAGAGAGTAAATGGGACAATAAAAAAGGAGGATTACCTCCAAATTCTTCAGGACAAGCTAAAATCATCGGCCCGGAGGTTGGGTCTTGGGCACAACATGACAATGACCCCAAACACACGCCAAAAGTGGTAAAGGAATGGCTAAATCAGGCTAGAATGAAGGTTTTAGAATGGCTTTCCCAAAGTCCCGACTTAAACGTGTGGACAATGCTGAAGAAACAAGTCCACGTCAGGAAAACCAACACGTTTAGCTGAACTGCACCAATTTTGTCAAGAGGAGTGGTCCAAAATTCAAGCAGAAGCTTGTGGATGGCCACCTAAAGCGCCTTAGAGACTTGACAAGGGACATGTAAGCAAATACTAACATTGCTGTATGTATACTTTTGACCCTCACATTTTCAGTAGACCCATAATAAATTCATAAAATAACCAAACTTCATGAATGTTTTTTTTTGTGAACAACAAGTATGTGCTCCAGTCACTCTATCACAAAAAAATTACAGTTGTAGAAATCATTGGAAACTCAAGACAGCCATGACATTATGTTCTTTACAAGTTTATGTGCACTTTTGACCACAACTGTATATGTGGAGTAGAATAGAATAGAATGGAATATACTTTATTGTCATTATATGTGCATATAACAAGATTAAAGACTCCAACTTAAGGTGCGGTTGTGGGAAAAAATATGGGGTAAAATAAATAACACAAGAGGTAATAAAGGAAAAACTAACAATTGAAATAAGTAAAAAGAACCCCAGAGACCGAATGGTACAGCGCCACGTTTTACTGAAGTTGTAGGAGACCAGCCCTTACAATACAACCATATCTTCAGCAAGCCAGGTCTAAATCCAAACAAAACATCATCTTATCCATCCATCCATTTTCTAGTGCTTATTCCCTTTCGGGGTCGCGGGCGGCGCTGGTGCCTATCTCAGCTACAATCGGGCGGAAGGCGGTGTACACCCTGGACAAGTCGCCACCTCATCACAGGGCCAACACAGATAGACAGACAACATTCACACTCACATTCACACACTGGGGCCAATTTAGTGTTGCTAATCAACCTATCCCCAGGTGCATGCCTTTGGAAGTGGGAGGAAGCCGGAGTACCCGGAGGGAACCCACGCATTCACGGGGAGAACATGCAAACTCCACACAGAAAGATCCCGAGCCTGGATTTGAACCCAGGACTGCAGAACCTTCGTATTGTGAGGCAGACGCACTAACCCCTCTGCCACCGTGAAGTGTGGAGCGAAAACAGCCCATGTCGCTCAGAAAGGAGCGCAGCTGCTTCTTCAAAGGAGCTGGCTAAAACAGCTCTGTGAACCGACAAACAGGGAGCCCTTAAGACAAAACAAAGAATTTACGAGTGGACATAAGATAACACAAGACATGGGAAAATACTAGCAGCATTAAACATGACTATGGATTAAAAAATAACACTTATTTTCCGGAGTCCATGCCTGATATCAAAATTGGCCTGTATCGCTGAAAGTACTGTGATGAGCCCATCTGAAATTTGGAGGTTTTCTGAAGATGTAAAGGTCCCTTCGTGGGTGTTAATGTTTCATAAAGCGCTACTGCCGCATAATACATTCTGGGATGATATTCTACTGGTGGGAAATCATGCCAGAAAAGGATAAAACCTTGTGATTTATACGGATAACGCACAATCTTTATACAAAAAAAACCCTAACATAATAAAACAGAATGTATGTTGAATTAATAACAAAGGAACCAGTGGTGTCCAATTTTTTGAGCCAACGTTACCAAAAAGAGGCTTAGTCAAGATGGCTAAAAAAAAATCGGCCCTTGGGCACGGTCTGACTTACTTTGGTATTGCGGAGAACACAGATTGTACATTAGAATCCCGGACAAGCCCCCAAATTGTTGCGTGGGATCAGGGAATAAAACAAGCTGGTCAATCCCAAATTCTTTCGGATGACATATGTGGAGTAAGAAGGATCACCAAGACAGAATGGTACTATACCACATTTTACTGAACCTTCAGGAGACCAGCCCTTACCATGCAACCATAGCATCAGCAAACCAGATCTTAAATCCCAACAAAAAGAGTCAGATTCTGTAGAGCGAAAACAGAAAGGAGCGCGGCTGCTTCTTCAAAAACAGATAAGGAACTGACCAAAACAGTTGTGAGCCAACAAATGGGCCCTAAGCTAAAAGCAAGGAGAACACAAGAAGACAGACAAAACAAAAAAATGCTTACGAATGTGACTGTGGCACAATATTTACACCAAAGCATATCCGACATATGTTATGTACAAAAAAAAACTTTTAGCAACGTTTATGTCTGCGGCTTATAGTCAGGTGCGGCTAATAGATGGAAAACTTTTTATTCTATCTAAGCTTTATAGTCCGTAAAATACTATATTAGGTTACAAGTATAGTACTGAGATACTAATGAATCATATTCGGTACTATACCGCCTCTAAAAAGTACCGGTCCCCCCCGCCCTTTTTCAAACTGACATGGCGGCTTGCTGGTTTTACGAGCAGAAGAGCATGTTCGGCAGTGCGCACACACAGAGTACCTACAAGCAGACACAGTGTGTGTCGACAGAAAAGGGAGAACGGACGCATTTTGGCCTAAAAAGTGACGATACAGGTGTAGTTACAACACTGGAACGCCCCCAGGAAGAGGTGCTTTGAGACGTGGCTAGCGAGCTAGCGGCTAACGTCCACCCGTAGTGTTTTAACTACGTCTAAATCACTAATCCTCGCCTCCACGGCGACAAATAAAGGGAGTTTCTTACAAGTAGCATTATCACTGGAGGACGAGGAAGAGCGAAACATGCTTCACTATACACAATGTAAACAAACGCCATGGGTGGATCTACACCTGACATACCAAGGACAAGAGCGTATCTAGTCGATACGACTATGATTACATCGATATTTTTTAGCATCACAAAATATTCATTTAAAAAAAAAATTATATTATGTTTATAACCTTTAAGGACTCTAAATGTGACCAATGTATGATCCTGTAACTACTTGGTATCGGATCGATACCTAAATGTGTGGTATCATCCAAAACTAATGTAAAGTTTTAAAGAAGAGAAAAATAAGTGATTATTACATTTTAACAGAAGTGTAGATAGAACATGTTAAAAGAGAAAATAAGAATATATTAACAGTAAATGAACAAGTAGATTAATAATAATTTTTTACAGCTTGTCCTTTATAATGTAGACAAAATAATAGGTCGATAAATGACACAATATGTTACAAATTAGACTAATTAGAAGTCTTTGTTTGTTTACTTACTACTAGCAGTCATGTTGTCTAGTATGTTCAGTATTTTATTTAAGGACTAAATTACAATAATAAACATATGTTTCATGTACCCTACGATATTTTGATATTTTTACTTGGGAGGAATAAACAAAGAGGAATAAAGACTTGTCGGCGAGTGTGCACGGGTGACCTCGCCGCGACGCCACCGCTTCAAAGAAATAGCCGCTACGCCCCACGGCCAAACCGTCACGGCTGGAACGGAGTGCGAGTACACGGTATAAACAGAAATAAGGTTTCTCCCGGAACTGGGTGTAAATCATACGCAGCCAGGCACCGATTCCTGCACTTTAAACGACATGCGGCAAAATCAAAGTGTGCCTGCGGGTGGTGTGCGTGCAGCCACGAGTCGAGGATCACAGCCAGCGTTTGGTCACTGGCGGTATTTGTGGCACCACCGCAAGGGCATTAAAAACACGCACGCTGTAGACGGAGTGCAAAACTGGGAGACATTTGACACGCCCGTTTGCACCGCACAGCAATAAACACACGCCTCCTGTGCACAATTAATGACATGCAATAAGCTCACACACACACACACTCGTGTGGTTCTGAACTTCTGAGGACCTGACAAAAAAATGCCTACCTCTTTAGGACCAGCCTTTTTAGATAAATAAAGATGTGTTTTTACAACATTAATAATACATATGTACTATGCAAATATATTTTAAAAAATTGTTGAGTTGGAATTTCACAAGAAAAACTTTGAATTTTGCCAGTCATAAGAAAAGTTTTAATTTTCCACAAGTCAAAATTTTACAAAAAAAAAATTTACATTTGTGCGACGTTATGATAAAAGTTGGAATTTTACTCGATAACTGTCGCAATTTTACAAGAAAAGCTTAAAAATTTTAGCATTTTTACGAAAAGAGTCGTAATTTTACCGGACAAAAGTCACAATTTTATAATCAATCAATGTTTACTTATACAGCCCTAAATCACTAGTTTCTCAAAGGGCTGCAATTATAAGAATGTTTTATTTTAAATGTTGGCAATATTAAGATAATAATCTGAATTTTGCTTGGTAAAATGATGACAAAAGTCATCATTTTACTCAAAAAATGTCACCGTTTTACAAGAACAACTAACAAATTGTCACCATAATGATAAAAGGTCACGATTTTATATGAAACATGTCACCATTTTGCATTAAAAAGTAATAATTTTACATTAGAGAATAGAATATGAGAAATTGTTCCCAATTTTATCAGAAAAAAGTAAAAAAAAACAGCTTTTAGTAAAAAAGTTTTTGTTTGTATTTTTTTAAATCATTATTTATTTCAAATTATTACAGTATGTCTCTATATACATATTTTTAAAAATTAATTTTGCCCCCTAGGGGCACATTTTACTTTCTTACACAACTTGTTATTTCATACGTTGACCAGAGGGGGAGCACTTTTAAAACCGACAGTCAATTTGAAAAATCCTAACTTGTTTATCGGTCCTCATATGGACGGTACTTTTCCTTGTTGATGTTTCAAGAAGGGTAGAAATACAAGAACACACACACACAAACACACACACACGTGTAGTTCTGAACTTCTGAGGACCTGAGAAAAAAAATGACTACCTCTTTAGGACCAGCCTTTCTAGATATATAAAGATGTGAATTTACAACATTAATAATACATACATACTATGCAAATATAAAAAAAAAAGCTTGTTGAGTTGGAATGAGTTGGAATTTTACAAGAAAAACTTTGAATTTTGGCAGTGTTATAATAAAAGTTGTCATTTTCCACAAGTCAAAATTTTACAAGAAAAAAATTAACATTTGTGCGACGTTATGATAAAAGTTGGAATTTTACTCGATAACTGTCGCAATTTTACAAGAAAAGCTTAAAAATGTTAGCAATTTTACAAAAAGAGTCTTAATTTTACCGGACAAAAGTCACAATTCTATAATCAATCAATGTTTACTTATATAGCCCTAAATCAACAGTGTCTCAAAGGGCTGCAATTATAAGATTTTTTTTTTTTTTTTAAATGTTGGCAATATTAAGATAATAATCTGAATTTTGCTTGGCAAAATGATGACAAAAGTCATCATTTTACTCAAAAAATGTCACCGTTTTACAAGAACAACAAACAAATTGTCACCATAATGATAAAAAGGTCACGATTTTATATGAAACATGTCACCATTTTGCATTAAAAAGTAATAATTTTACATTAGACAATAGAATATGAGAAATTGTTCCCAATTTTATCAGAAAAAAAGTGGAAAAAAACTGCTTTTAGTAAAAAAGTTTTTGTTTGTAATTTTTTTTAATCATTATTTACTTCAAATTATTACAGTATGTCTCTATATACATATTTTTAAAAATAAATTTTGCCCCCTAGGGGCACATTTTACTTTATTACACAACTTGTTATTTCATATGTTGACCAGAGGGGGAGCACTTTTAAAACAGACAGTCAATTTGAAAATACCTAACTTGTCTATCGGTCCTCATATGGACGGTACTTTTCCTGGTTGATGTTTCAAGAAGGGTAGAAATAAAACGCACGCACGCACGCACGCACGCACGCACGCACGCACGCACGCACGCACGCACGCACGCACGCACGCACGCACGCACGCACGCACGCACGCACGCACGCACACACACACACACACACACACACACACACACACACACACACACACACACGTGTATTTCTGAACTTCTGAGGACCTGACAAAAAATTGACTACCTCTTTAGGACCAGCCTTTCTAGATATATAAAGATGTGAATTTACAACATTAATAATACATACATACTATGCAAATATAAAAAAAAAGCTTGTTGAGTTGGAATGAGTTGGAATTTTACAAGAAAAACTTAGAATGTTGGCAGTGTTATAATAAAAGTGGTCATTTTCCACAACAAGTCAAAATTTTACAAGAAAAAAAATTAACATTTGTGCGACGTTATGATAAAAGTTGGAATTTTACTGGATAACTCTCGCAATTTTACAAGAAAAGCTTAAAAATGTTCGCATTTTTAGGAAAAGAGTCGTAATTTTACCGGACAAAAGTCACAATTTTATAATGAATCAATCAATGTTTACTTATACAGCCCTAAATCACTAGTTTCTCAAAGGGCTGCAATTATAAGAATGTTTTATTTTAAATGTTGGCAATATTAAGATAATAATCTGAATTTTGCTTGGTAAAATGATGACAAAAGTCATAATTTTACTCAAAAAATTTCACCGTTTTACAAGAACAACAAACAAATTGTCACCATAATGATAAAAGGTCACGATTTTATATGACACGTCACCATTTTGCATTAAAAAGTAATAATTTTACATTAAATAGAGAATAGAATATGAGAAATTGTTCCCAATTTTATCAGCAAAAAAAGGCGAAAAAAACTGCTTTCAGTAAAAAAGTTTTTGTTTGTAATTTGTTTTTAATCTTCATTATTTACTTCAAGTTATTACAGTATGTCTCTAAATACATATATTTTTAATTTTTTTAATAAATTTTGCCCCTTTGGGGCACATTTTACTTTCTTACACAACTTGTCATTTCATATGTTGACCAGAGGGGGAGCACTTTTAAAACAGACAATCAATTTGAAAAATCCTAACTTGTTTATCGGTCCTCATATGGACGGTACTTTTCCTTGTTGATGTTTCAAGAAGGGTAGAAATACAAGAACACACACACACACACACACACACACACACACACACACACACACACACGCACAACTGTATTTATAAAGCTTATTTATGGCAAAAACAATAGCTGCTACACAAGGTGTTGCACAACAAGGAAAGTGGACAACTCATAAAATGCACCAGCGCGCTAAAAGACGATCAATAAAATGAATAAAAACAACAGTCATTAAAAACAAAGGCGGAATACAAACATCCATCCATCCATCATCTTCCGCTTATCCGAGGTCGGGTCGCGGTGGCAGCAGCCTAAGCAGGGAAGCCCAGACTTCCCTATCTCCAGCCACTTCGTCTAGCTCTTCCCGGGGGATCCCGAGGCGTTCCCAGGCCAGCCGGGAGACATAGTCTTCCCAACGTGTCCTGGGTCTTCCCCGTGGCCTCCTACCAGCTGGACGTGCCCTAAACACATCCCTAGGGAGGCGTTCGGGTGGCATCCTGACCAGATGGCCGAACCACCTCATCTGGCTCCTCTCGATGTGGAGGAGCAGCGGCTTTACGTTGAGCTCCTCCCGGATGGCAGAGCTTCTCACCCTATCTCTAAGGGAGAGCCCCGCCACCCGGCGGAGGAAACTCATTTCGGCCGCTTGTACCCGTGATCTTATCCTTTCGGTCATGACCCAAAGCTCATGACCATAGGTGAGGATGGGAACGTAGATCGACCGGTAAATTGAGAGCTTTGCCTTCCGGCTCAGCTCCTTCTTCACCACAACGGATCGATACAACGTCCGCATTACTGAAGACGCCGCACCGATCCGCCTGTCGATCTCACGATCCACTCTTCCCCCACTCGTGGACAAGACTCCTAGGTACTTGAACTCCTCCACTTGGGGCAGGGTCTCCTCCCCAACCCGGAGATGGCACTCCACCCTTTTCCGGGCGAGAACCATGGACTCGGACTTGGAGGTGCTGATTCTCATTACGGTCGCTTCACACTCGGCTGCGAACCGATCCAGTGAGAGCTGAAGATCCCGGCCAGATGAAGCCATCAGGACTACATCATCTGCAAAAAGCAGAGACCTAATCCCGTGGCCACCAAACCAGAACCCCTCAACGCCTTGGCTGCGCCTAGAAATTCTGTCCATAAAAGTTATGAACAGAATCGGTGAAAAAGGACAGCCTTGGCGGAGTCCAACCTTCACTGGAAACGTGTCCGACTTACTGCCAGCAATGCGGACCAAGCTCTGACACTGATCATACAGGGAGCGGACTGCCACAATAAGACATTCCGATACCCCATACTCTCTGAGCACTCCCCACAGGACTTCCCGAGGGACACGGTCGAATGCCTTCTCCAAGTCCACAAAGCACATGTAGACTGGTTGGGCAAACTCCCATGCACCCTCAAGAACCCTGCCGAGAGTATAGAGCTGGTCCACAGTTCCACGACCAGGACGAAAACCACACTGTTCCTCCTGAATCCGAGGTTCGACTATCCGGCGAAGCCTCCTCTCCAGTACACCTGAATAAACCTTACCGGGAAGGCTGAGGAGTGTGATCCCACGATAGTTGGAACACACCCTCCGGTCCCCCTTCTTAAAGAGAGGGACCACCACCCCGGTCTGCCAATCCAGAGGTACCGCCCCCGATGTCCACGCGATGCTGCAGAGTCTTGTCAACCAAGACAGCCCTACAGCATCCAGAGCCTTAAGGAACTCCGGGCGGATCTCATCCACCCCCGGGGCCTTGCCGCCGAGGAGCTTTTTAACTACCTCAGCGACCTCAGCCCCAGAAATAGGAGAGTCCACTACAGATTCCCCAGGCACCGCTTCCTCAAAGAAAGACGTGTTGGTGGGATTGAGGAGGTCTTCGAAGTATTCCCTCCACCGATCCACAACATCCGCAGTCGAAGTCAGCAGAACACCATCCGCACCATACACGGTGTTGATAGTGCACTGCTTCCCCTTCCTGAGGCGCCGTATGGTGGTCCAGAATCGCTTCGAAGCCGTCCGGAAGTCGTTTTCCATGGCTTCCCCGAACTCTTCCCATGTCCGAGTTTTTGCCTCCGCGACCGCTAAAGCTGCACACCGCTTGGCCCGTCGGTACCCGTCCACTGCCTCCGGAGTCCTATGAGCCAAAAGAACCCGATAGGACTCCTTCTTCAGCTTGACGGCATCCCTCACTGCTGGTGTCCACCAACGGGTTCTGGGATTACCGCCACGACAGGCACCAACAACCTTGCGGCCACAGCTCCAATCAGCCGCCTCGACAATAGAGGTTCGGAACATGGTCCACTCGGACTCAATGTCCCGCACCTCCCTCGTGACATGTTCAAAGTTCTCCCGGAGGTGTGAATTGAAACTCTCTCTGACAGGAGACTCTGCCAGACGTTCCCAGCAGACCCTCACAATGCGTTTGGGCCTGCCAGGTCTGTCCGGCATCCTCCCCCACCATCGCAGCCAACTCACCACCAGGTGGTGATCGGTAGAAAGCTCCGCCCCTCTCTTCACCCGAGTGTCCAAAACATAAGGCCGCAAATCCGATGACACAACTACAAAGTCGATCATGGAACTGCGGCCTAGGGTGTCCTGGTGCCAAGTGCACATATGGACACCCTTATGTTTGAACATGGTGTTTGTTATCGACAAACTGTGACGAGCACAAAAGTCCAATAACAAAACACCACTCGGGTTTAGATCCGGGCGACCATTCTTCCCAATCACGCCTCTCCAGGTTTCACTGTCGTTGCCAACATGAGCGTTGAAGTCTCCCAGTAGGACAACGGAATCACCCGGAGGAGCACTTTCCAGTACTCCCTCGAGTGTACCCAAAAAGGGTGGGTACTCTGAACTGCTGTTTGGTGCGTAAGCACAAACAACAGTCAGGACCCGTCCCCCCACCCGAAGGCGAAGGGAAGCTACCCTCTCGTCCACTGGGTTGAACTCAAACGTACAGGCTTTGAGCCGGGGGGCAACCAGAATTGCCACCCCAGCCCGTCGCCTCTCACTGCCGGCAACGCCAGAGTGGAAGAGGGTCCAGTCCCTCTCGAGAGAACTGGTTCCAGAGCCCTTGCTGTGCGTCGAGGTGAGTCCGACTATATCCAGCCGGAACTTCTCTACCTCGCGCACTAGCTCAGGCTCCTTCCCCCCCAGTGAGGTGACGTTCCACGTCCCAAGAGCTAGCTTCTGTAGCCGAGGATCGGACCGCCAAGTGCCCTGCCTTCGGCTGCCGCCCAGCTCACAATGCACCCGACCTCTATGGCCCCTCCTATGAGTGGTGAGCCCATTGGAGGGATGACCCACGTTGCCTCTTCGGGCTGTGCCCGGCCGGGCCCCATGGGAACAGGCCCGACCACCAGGCGCTCGCCATCGTGCCCCAACTCCGGGCCTGGCTCCAGAGCGGGGCCCCGGTGACCCACGTCCGGGCGAGGGAAATCTGGGTTCATTTCGTTGTAATTCCATAGAAGTCTTTGAGCTGCTCTTTGTCTGATCACTCACCTAGGACCTGTTTGTCTTGGGAGACCCTACCAGGGGGCATGAAAACCCCCAGACAACATAGCTCCTAGGATCATTGGAATACAAACAGTGGATATGAATTTTAAGAGGGGTTTTAAAATTGGACAGAGAAGATGCTTGTGTAACGTGCAGATGTAGGGTTTTCCTCGGCACATTCATTGGGAAACACACTTTTTGGGAGGAATCATGCCTATCAATCACACCCCAAATTTAAATCACATTTTTTTTTATGCATTCAAAATCGTAAATTAATGTTAGAAAAAGTCAGCCAACAACTAAGTTAACAGGAGTCGTACTTTTGCGCTCTAAAAAACATTGCTTTGTATATAATTGTTACGCGAACCGGTATTTAATCCGCACCCACCAATTTTATGAACTTTTATTTACTTATTAATTAATTTTTTTACGTATATTAGCTGCCGCTATATACTGGTACGAAAGATTTTGTAAACGTTAGAATGCAACACGGCAGTAAAACGGCTGATCGAACAAAACAGAAGTCATGGTCATAGCTGCGGGAGCTAGCTCTCCAATCAGCTAAACAGACTCAATCGCTCCAAGGTGACGTTTTGGTGAATTTCCAAAACAAAGATAATGTCATCGTACATTAAGAATAACATTGTTAGCATGTATGCTAATGCTATTGACGCTAGCTTTAATTACATTACCTGCAAATGAAAACACTCCCACAGGCATCAAACATTGGACTGGTTTAGTAAGTAAGAATTATTTTAGTTATATTGTAAAATATGAAAAGAACAAACATGGACGGTTTTGCTTCCGGTTGAAGGCACTAAACGGGACAGTGACTTACTGTTTATTATTTAATGCTGCCATAGCACAGACAAGTCAGTTCAATACATGAAAAGTATTCGTTGAATACAAAACATTTATGGCCGTCATCGAAGAAAAAAACATTAATTAGTTGCACGTTTTTTGTCAAACGCAGGATTCAAAGCGTTCGGAAAAAAAAAGTAGTGTTTCGTAGTCCGGAAAATACGGTACACACTTCAAGTATATATGTAAAACTACTAATATCATACGTTGGTGCATTCATTTCATGGATGCATCAAAACATTGCATAATAAAACAATCCCCTACAGCACAACATCTGCTGTCACCAGGATCGAACCTGGAACCCTCAAGTTGCTGGCACGAGCTATACGGCCCACCCCCCCCAAAAAAAAGTGCATTAGAACCGCAATGAAGAAGGCTTACCTGCAAATGAAAACACTCCCCCAGGCATCAAACATTGGACTGGTTTAGTAAGTAAGAATTATTTTAGTTATATTGTAAAATATGAAAAGGACAAGCAGACGGTTTTGCTTCCGGTTGAAGGCACTAAACGGGACATTGACTTCCTGTTTATTATTTAATGCTGCCATAGCACAGACAAGTCAGTTCAATACATGAAAAGTATTCGTTGAATACAAAACATTTATGGCCGTCATCGAAGAAAAAAACATTAATTAGTTGCACGTTTTTTGTCAAACGCAGGATTCAAAGCGTTCGGAAAAAAAAAGTAGTGTTTCGTAGTCCGGAAAATACGTTACACACTTCAAGTATATATGTAATGTACTAATATCATACGTTGGTGCATTCATTTCATGGATGCATCAAAACATTGCATAATAAAACAATCCCCTACAGCACAACATCTGCTGTCACCAGGATCGAACCTGGAACCCTCAAGTTGCTGGCACGAGCTATACGGCCCACCCCCCCCCAAAAAAAGTGCATTAGAACCGCAATGAAGAAGGCTTACCTGCAAATGAAAACACTCCCCCAGGCATCAAACATTGGACTGGTTTAGTAAATAAGAATTATTTTAGTTATATTGTAAAATATGAAAAGGACAAGCAGACGGTTTTGCTTCCGGTTGAAGGCACTAAACGGGACATTGACTTCCTGTTTATTATTTAATTCTGCCATAGCACAGACAAGTCAGTTCAATACATGAAAAGTATTAGTTGAATACAAAACATTAATTAGTTGCACGTTTTTTTTCAAACGCAGGATTCAAAGCGTTGGGAAAAAAAAAGTAGTGTTTTGTAGTCCGGAAAATACGGTACACACATAAAGTATATATGTAATGTACTAAAATCATACGTTGGTGCATTCATTTCATGGATGCATCAAAACATTGCATAATAAAACAATCCCCTACTGCACAACGTCTGCTGTCACCAGGATCGAACCTGGAACCCTCAAGTTGCTGGCACGAGCTATACTTACTGGTTTAGTAAGTAAGAATTATTTTAGTTATATTGTAAAATATGAAAAGGACAAGCAGGCGGTTTTGCTTCCGGTTGAAGGCACTAAACGGGACATTGACTTCCTGTTTATTATTTAATTCTGCCATAGCACAGACAAGTCAGTTCAATACATGAAAAGTATTCGTTGAATACAAAACATTAATTAGTTGCACGTTTTTTTTCAAACGCAGGATTCAAAGCGTTGGGAAAAAAAAAGTAGTGTTTTGTAGTCCGGAAAATACGGTACACACATAAAGTATATATGTAATGTACTAACTACTAATATCATACATGAAATGAATGCATCAAAACATTGCATAATAAAACAATCCCCTACTGCACAACGTCCGCTCTCACCAGGATCGAACCTGGAACCCTCAAGTTGCTGGCTCGGCCACTCTCCCGAGCGAGCTATACAGCCCCCAACCCCCCCAAAAAAAGTGCATTAGAACCGGAATGAAGAAGGCTTTGCCCCCTCTGAGCCTCCACCTGGACTGCAGTACCTCCAAGACCGAGGGTGTCCGTAGGTCAACCTTTGTGATGATAGGGAACGCTTTACGGGACACGGGTCTTTAACGGCCCCAGGTCCCGGAATTTAACACGGCCTGCACCGCAAGAGATACGGCCAATGAGAGGACATGAATTCATAAGGTCAACGCCCCGTCGTGTGTTTTATATCCTTCGATATAAAAAGTCCAGCACTGAAATAAAACGGAATCGGGTGCATGAATAGACGGACTGAAGACGGCAGGACTGCGGGGGAGAGACAGGTTTGTCTCCTGGTGGGAGAGGAGAGAAGGTCACAGCTCATAGACTCTCTGCCGCGGGGGCCGGCGACGTGTGGTCGGGCCGTCGAGTAAAGCGCACGTCTTAATTACAACACCCGAGGCTCATATCCGGCACAGTCAGACGGCAAACGTGGATCCTCACAGTGCGGGGCGTCGGACTCCGAGGAGGCGTGAGGAGCCGCCGTTATGCAAGCATATTACACAAAACAACGGGGGCGTTGACAGAAGTGTGCAAACATTTGAACGTACGAGTCTGTCGCCAGCTTAGGCGGCCTCTGATTTTATCGCTCTAGCCACGGCTTTTCTCCACGACCCAATGCTCTGTTCCGTTCTCTTCTCGCTACAACGATTCAAGCAGAGATAAAAGGTCCGGTTTTTCCACTAGAAGTGTGTGTTTTTTGGTCCTAAGTTCAGTACCACCCATGATCAATGTGGCCGCACCCACTAAATTTGATAAGAATTTAGTTTCCCGGATATTAGCCACAACCAGACTTTAAGCCGCAGATGCATCCACCCATCAGTCCATTTTCTTCCGCTTATCCGTGGTCCGGTCGCCGGTAGAAAGAGTCTAAGCAAGGAAGCCCAGACTTCCCTCTCCCCAGCCACGTGGTCCAGGTCCTCCCAGGGGATCCCGAGGCATTCCCAGGCCAGCCGGGAGGCATAGTCTTCCCAAAGTGTCCTAGGTCTTCCACCGGTCAGCTGTACCCTAAACACCTCCCTCGGGAGGCGTCCGGGTGGCATCCTGACCAGATCCCCGAACCACTTCATCTGGTTCCTCTCCATGTGGAGGAGCCCGGGCTTTACTTTGAGTTCCTCTCGGATGGCAGAGCTTCTCACCCTTTCTCTAAGGTAAAGCCCCGCCACCCGGCGGAGGAAACTCATTTCGGCCGCTTGTACCTGTGATTTTGTCCTTACCGGTCGGACGTGCCCTAAACACCTCCCGAGGGAGGCGTTCGGGTGGCACCCAGGCCAGATCCTCGAACCACTTCATCTGGCTCCTCTCCATGTGGAGGAGCCGGGGCTTTACTTTGAGTTCCTCTCGGATGGCAGAGCTTCTCACCCTAAGGTAGAGCCTCGCCACCCGGCGGAGGAAACTCATTTCGGCTGCTTGTACCCGTGATCTTGTCCTTACCGGTCGGACGTGCCCTAAGCACCTCCCGAGGGAGGCATTCGGGTGGCACCCAGACCAGATCCTCGAACCACCTCATCTGGATCCTCTCGATGTGGAGGATCAGATGCTTTACTTTTGAGCTCCTCCCGGATGACGGATCTTTTCACCCTAAGGGAGAGCCCCGCCCCCCGGTGGAGGAAACTCATTTTGGCCGCTTGTACCCATGATCTTGTCCTTACCTGTCGGACGTGCCCTAAACACCTCCCGAGGGATGCCTTCGGGTGGCATCCTGACCAGATCCCTGAACCACCTCATCTGGTTCCTCTCCATGTGGAGGAGCCGGGGATTTACTTTGAGTTCCTCTCGGATGGCAGAGCTTCTCACGCTTTCTCTAAGGTAGAGCCCCGCCACCCGGCGGAGGAAACTAATTTCGGCCGCTTGTACCCGTGATCTTGTCCTTACCGGTCAGACGTGCCCTAAACACCTCCCGAGGGAGGCGTTCGGGTCGCATCCTGACCAGATCCCCGGACCACCTCATCTGGTTCCTCTCCATGTGGAGGAGCCGGGGCTTTACTTTGAGTTCCTCTCGGATGGCAGAGCTTCTCACCCTTTCTCTAAGGTAGAGCCCCGCCACCCGGCGGAGGAAACTAATTTCGGCCGCTTGTACCCGTGATCTTGTCCTTACCGGTCAGACGTGCCCTAAACACCTCCCGAGGGAGGCGTTCGGGTCGCATCCTGACCAGATCCCCGGACCACCTCATCTGGTTCCTCTCCATGTGGAGGAGCCGGGGCTTTACTTTGAGTTCCTCTCGGATGGCAGAGCTTCTCACCCTTTCTCTAAGGTAGAGCCCCGCCACCCGGCGGAGGAAACTCATTTCGGCCGCTTGTAACCGTGATTTTGTCCTTACCGGTCGGACGTGCCCTAAACACCTCCCGAGGGAGGCATTCGGGTGGCATCCAGACCAGATCCTCGAACCACCTCATCTGGATCTTCTCGATGTGGAGGATCAGAGGCTTTACTTTTGAGCTCCTCCCGGATGACAGAGCTTCTCACCCTAAGGGAGAGCCCCGCCCCCCGGCGGAGGAAACTAATTTCGGCCTCTTGTTCCCATGATCTTGTCCTTTTGGTCATAACCCGATACAGTCGTGGTCAAAAGTTTACACACCATTGTTATCTTATGTCCGATATTAAACTCTTTGTTTTGTCTTTAGGGCCTCGGTTTGTCGGCTCACAGAGCTGTTTTGGCCAGGTCCTTATCTGTTTTGAAGAAGCAGCTCTACATAATCTGACTCTTTTTGTCTGGATTCAAGACCTGGCTTGTTTATGCTATGGTTGCATGGTAAGGGCTGGTCTCCTGAAAGTTCAGTAAAACTTGGTTTTGTACCACTGTCTGGGGTCCTTTTTACTCAATACGTCATCCAAAAGAACTCGGGATTGACCAGCGTATTTTATTCCCTGATCGCACGCAACAATTTGGGGGCTTGTCCGGGATTCTAATGTACAATCTGTGTTCTCCGCAATACCAAAAATAAGTCAGCCCTTGCCAAGGGCCTATTTTTTTTGCCATCTTGACTGTTTTATATACAATACAGACCACTTACTAAGCCTCTTTTTGGCAAGGTTGGCTCAAAATATTGGACACCACCGGTTCCCTTGTTATTAATTCGACATACATTCGGTTTTATTATTATGTTAGGTGTTTTTTTTTTTTGTATAAAGCTAGTACGTTATCCGTATAAATCTCAAGCTTGTGTCCTGAAAACAGATTTTCTCAAAATGTACAACCCTAAATTAGTGTTGCCAATTGTAATTTTGTGGTAATTTTAGAATTTGCACTGCAAATTTGAGCACTGTCGTGGCAGAGAAAGGGCTCATCAGTGAACAACACGGGCGGTAACGGCCCCGTTGTTAGGTAGGCGCAACGGAGCCAGAACTATATAAAAAAAAAACAGAGCAACCGATCGGGAGAAATAAGTGGCGGAAGAACCGAATCAACAATTGGGCCATCACAGCTCATCAGAGATTCCATCCTTTGCCTGTATGTAGCGCCTCCACCACCTCCCCCCTCCGCCTTTGAAGATGCTTTGTTTTCCAGAGTTGGGCTCTAATCCTTTAAATAGGGCGACCTCGTAACGGGGGAGAGGATCGCGGGCAAGTTTTTTTGGGGGGGGGGGGGGGCGACAAGAACATATACAGGCATGTGCGTGATGGAAACATGCCCTGGGTTTGACGGTCCTATCTTTGTCTGAAAAAAGCTGGGGGACTCTGGGGGTGTTGGGGGAGGGGGTCAACCTTACTGTAGCTGTGTGATGGCTGGTACAGTCAACACACTTAGACAGCTGGAACCAGAAAATCTCCAGAGGGCAGAATATGGAGAACAGACTACATGGACCGAAGGAAGCCGGAGTACTTGTATCAAGGAACTGGACAAATACCAGACAAAGTCATCAATACCCTAATTCTGTCCAAATACCTACTAAAACTACGAAAACTGAAACGATTCCTCGAGTAATTCGATTACGTAATATACTCGTTAAGTTGTTTTTCTTTTTTGCAAAATTTTGCCTCGTTTAGTAAACAGTAGTCAGAGCTCTAACCGACCAACATTTAAACTCACCGTATAATAACCATCAAAAATGCACGAGAGACAAGAACTTTATTTAGGCGGTCATACCACACAGCACATAGGGCTGCGATCGCACCATTTTTTTTTCATTAGCGCACACAAAATTGGCCGCATTTCAGCAGAGCATGTCAGCCCTCAAAAATGTTTTTTTTAATCAGCTGTGCATGTCAGCCCTCAAAAATGTTTTTTTTAAACATTTTTGAGGCCCATAGAGATAATCCATCCATCCATCCATCATCTTCCGCTTATCCGAGGTCGGGTCGCGGGGGCAGCAGCCTAAGCAGGGAAGCCCAGACTTCCCTATCTCCAGCCACTTCGTCTAGCTCTTCCCGGGGGATCCCGAGGCGTTCCCAGGCCAGCCGGGAGACATAGTCTTTCCAACGTGTCCTGGGTCTTCCCCGTGGCCTCCTACCAGCTGGACGTGCCCTAAACACATCCCTAGGGAGGCGTTCGGGTGGCATCCTGACCAGATCCCCGAACCACCTCATCTGGCTCCTCTCGATGTGGAGGAGCAGCGGCTTTACGTTGAGCTCCTCCCGGATGGCAGAGCTTCTCACCCTATCTCTAAGGGAGAGCCCCGCCACCCGGCGGAGGAAACTCATTTCGGCCGCTTGTACCCGTGATCTTATCCTTTCGGTCATGACCCAAAGCTCATGACCATAGGTGAGGATGGGAACGTAGATCGACCGGTAAATTGAGAGCTTTGCCTTCCGGCTCAGCTCCTTCTTCACCACAACGGATCGATACAACGTCCGCATTACTGAAGACGCCGCACCGATCCGCCTGTCGATCTCACGATCCACTCTTCCCCCACTCGTGAACAAGACTCCTAGGTACTTGAACTCCTCCACTTGGGGCAGGGTCTCCTCCCCAACCCGGAGATGGCACTCCACCCTTTTCCGGGCGAGAACCATGGACTCGGACTTGGAGGTGCTGATTCTCATTCCGGTCGCTTCACACTCGGCTGCGAACCGATCCAGTGAGAGCTGAAGATCCCGGCCAGATGAAGCCATCAGGACTACATCATCTGCAAAAAGCAGAGACCTAATCCCGTGGCCACCAAACCGGAACCCCTCAACGCCTTGACTGCGCCTAGAAATTCTGTCCATAAAAGTTATGAACAGAATCGGTGACAGAGGACAGCCTTGGCGGAGTCCAACCTTCACTGGAAACGTGTCCGACTTACTGCCGGCAATGCGGACCAAGCTCTGGCACTGATCATACAGGGAGCGGACTGCCACAATAAGACATTCCGATACCCCATACTCTCTGAGCACTCCCCACAGGACTTCCCGAGGGACACGGTCGAATGCCTTCTCCAAGTCCACGAAGCACATGTAGACTGGTTGGGCAAACTCCCATGCACCCTCAAGAACCCTGCCGAGAGTATAGAGCTGGTCCACAGTTCCACGACCAGGACGAAAACCACACTGTTCCTCCTGAATCCGAGGTTCGACTATCCGGCGAAGCCTCCTCTCCAGTACACCTGAATAAACCTTACCGGGAAGGCTGAGGAGTGTGATCCCACGATAGTTGGAACACACCCTCCGGTCCCCCTTCTTAAAGAGAGGGACCACCACCCCGGTCTGCCAATCCAGAGGTACCGCCCCTGATGTCCACGCGATGCTGCAGAGTCTTGTCAACCAAGACAGCCCCACAGCATCCAGAGCCTTAAGGAACTCCGGGCGGATCTCATCCACCCCCGGGGCCTTGCCGCCGAGGAGCTTTTTAACTACCTCAGCGACCTCAGCCCCAGAAATAGGAGAGTCCACTACAGATTCCCCAGGCACCGCTTCCTCAAAGAAAGACGTGTTGGTGGGATTGAGGAGGTCTTCGAAGTATTCCCTCCACCGATCCACAACATCCGCAGTCGAAGTCAGCAGAACACCATCCGCACCATACACGGTGTTGATAGTGCACTGCTTCCCCTTCCTGAGGCGCCGTATGGTGGTCCAGAATCGCTTCGAAGCCGTCCGGAAGTCGTTTTCCATGGCTTCCCCGAACTCTTCCCATGTCCGAGTTTTTGCCTCCGCGACCGCTAAAGCTGCACACCGCTTGGCCCGTCGGTACCCGTCCACTGCCTCCGGAGTCCTATGAGCCAAAAGAACCCGATAGGACTCCTTCTTCAGCTTGACGGCATCCCTCACTGCTGGTGTCCACCAACGGGTTCTGGGATTACCGCCACGACAGGCACCAACAACCTTGCGGCCACAGCTCCAATCAGCCGCCTCGACAATAGAGGTTCGGAACATGGTCCACTCGGACTCAATGTCCCGCACCTCCCTCGTGACATGTTCAAAGTTCTCCCGGAGGTGTGAATTGAAACTCTCTCTGACAGGAGACTCTGCCAGACGTTCCCAGCAGACCCTCACAATGCGCTTGGGCCTGCCAGGTCTGTCCGGCATCCTCCCCCACCATCGCAGCCAACTCACCACCAGGTGGTGATCGGTAGAAAGCTCCGCCCCTCTCTTCACCCGAGTGTCCAAAACATAAGGCCGCAAATCCGATGACACAACTACAAAGTCGATCATGGAACTGCGGCCTAGGGTGTCCTGGTGCCAAGTGCACATATGGACACCCTTATGTTTGAACATGGTGTTTGTTATCGACAAACTGTGACGAGCACAAAAGTCCAATAACAAAACACCACTCGGGTTTAGATCCGGGCGACCATTCTTCCCAATCACGCCTCTCCAGGTTTCACTGTCGTTGCCAACATGAGCGTTGAAGTCTCCCAGTAGGACAAGGGAATCACCCGGAGGAGCACTTTCCAGTACTCCCTCGAGTGTACCCAAAAAGGGTGGGTATTCTGAACTGCTGTTTGGTGCGTAAGCACAAACAACAGTCAGGACCCGTCCCCCCACCCGAAGGCGAAGGGAAGCTACCCTCTCGTCCACTGGGTTGAACTCAAACGTACAGGCTTTGAGCCGGGGGGCAACCAGAATTGCCACCCCAGCCCGTCGCCTCTCACTGCCGGCAACGCCAGAGTGGAAGAGGGTCCAGTCCCTCTCGAGAGAACTGGTTCCAGAGCCCTTGCTGTGCGTCGAGGTGAGTCCGACTATATCCAGCCGGAACTTCTCTACCTCGCGCACTAGCTCAGGCTCCTTCCCCATAGAGATAATGTTAAAAAAAATTATAATAATAATAAAAATAGTCTTGAAACTAATTACAATAATAATAGATTTTATTTGCAAAATAACACAACCTCAAAGTGCCACAGTGTAGAAAAAAGTAATAGCAATAATGATAATAAAAAGATAATAAAAATAAATACAGTATAGAACTAGAAACAGCATGCATATCTATAAAAGTGTTTTAAGTCTCGTCTTAAGACCCACTTTTATTCTTTGGCTTTTAAAACTACGTGAGTTGTGTGGTCCTCTGTCCTCTGTGTTTTTTACACATTTTTATTTTTATTTTACTGTTTGAATTGATTTTACCCTTTAAAATAGTTTTTAATCATATTTGTTTTTATATTGTTTTTATTGCTTTTATTTGTATTTATTTTTTGTTTTATTCAGTCATTGGTGGAGCATAAAATTGTTTTTAACATGGCTGTGCAGCACTTTGGAAACGTTATTGTTGTTTAAATGTGCTATATAAATAAAGTGGATTGGATTGAAAAAGGCTTTTTTTTTTTTAAAGAAGGGTTTTTAAGCCTTTTTTAAAAGCATTCACAGTCTGTGGTGTCCTCAGGTGGTCGGGGAGAGCGTTCCACAGACTGGGAGCGGCCGAGCAGAAAGCCCGGTCTCCCATAGTCTGTAGCTTTGTCTCAATTAAATTGCCTTCGATGGAAAAAAAAAAGGGGCTGGGTACTTTTTATAGGTTGGATTAAAGACTGGGGGCGGGAGGTGAAGTGACAGACATGACGGGGGAGGAGAGGGGGTGACCCGCGTGACGAGGACGAGGAAGATTGCACTGACGGACAAAGAAGGGAGCGGGAGGGGAAACAAAGAGAGGGGACGGGGGGGGGGGGGGGGGTGCAGAAAGTAATTATTGGACGCAATGCACTTATTAGCTCGTCTTGTTCCGCCTTCGCCTGGCGTGTAAACAAGCAACGCTGCCACCACAATCCTGTCCTCGGTTGCTAACGCGGCGGACTAAGTCTTCATTTGTCAAAGCGTAGGCTCGTCTTGATACTTTTCCAAATAAAGGGCACCAAAAACAAAATGGCATTTATTCTAACAACAAATATTAGGTTATATTAAATATATGTTTGTTATTGCAATTTAGTCCTTACATAAAATAGTGTCAAGGTCATACATTTGGTCATGAATTAAGTTCTCATGTGTCCGGCGAAAGAAATATGGATGACAGAGTCTGGTGTGGACGAACTTGACTGGCCTGCACAGAGTCCTGACATGAACCCGAACATGCAAATGTAAAGCCCAAAATTCTACACCCCGAGCGGCCTTCATGGTCTTCTATAAAAAGCTTCGGTGCCCCTTGGTACTGATTCTCTGCTATCGGATCGATACGATACCAAGTAGTTACAGGGTCATATATTGGTTTATCATTTATAGTTCTCATGTATCCGGGGACGTATTTCCTGAGTTTTCGAAAGAGACATGGATGACAGAGTCTGGTGTGGATGAAATTGACTGGCCTGCACAGAGTCCTGACCTGAACCCGTCCAAATGATCAGAATCAGGTGACCTAATAACTAATTTCCATCCGGTAATCTGATGGACGAGTCTGGGTTTGGAGGTCTCCAGGAGAATGGTACATTTCGGACTGCATTTTGTGAAATTTGGTAGAGGAGGAATTATGCTGTGGGGTTGTTTTCCAGGAATTGGGCTTGGCCCCTAAATTCCAGTGAAAGGACCGTCAAATGGTACAGGATAACCAAACCAACATGACTGTGCACCAAAGCAAGGTCCATAAAGACATGGATGACAGAGTCTGGTGTGGATGAACTTGACTGACCTGCACAGAGTCCTGACCTGAACCCGAACATGCAAGTGAGAAGTCCAAAATTCTAGACCACCCGTCCAAATGATCAGAATCACATGTCCTAATCACACATTTCCATCAGGCAATATGGTGGACCAGTCTGGGTTTGGAGGTCACCAGGAGAATGGTACATTTCGGATTGCATTTTGTGAAATTTGGTGGAGGAGGAATTATGCTGTGGGGTTGTTTTCCAGGAATTGGGCTTGGCCCCCAAAATTCCAGTGAAAGGACCGTCCATTGGTACAGGATAACCAAACCAACATGACTGTGCACCAAAGCAAGGTCCATAAAGACATGGATGACAGAGTCTGGTGTGGATGGACTTGACTGGCCTGCACAGAGTCCTGACCTGAACCCGAACATGCAACTGAGAAGTCCGAAATTCTAGACCACCCGTCCAAATGATCAGAATCAGGTGACCTAATCACGCATTTCCATCTGGCAATATGGTGGACCAGTCTGGGTTTGGAGGTCTCCAGGAGAATGGTACATTTCGGACTGCATTTTGTGAAATTTGGTGGAGGAGGAATTATGCTGTGGGGTTGTTTTCCAGGAATTGGGCTTGGCCCCTAAATTCCAGTGAAAGGACCGTCCAATGGTACAGGATAACCTAACCAACATGACTGTACACCAAAGCAAGGTCCATAAAGACATGGATGACAGAGTCTGGTGTGGATGAACTTGACTGACCTGCACAGAGTCCTGACCTGGACCCGAACATGCAAGTGAGAAGTCCGAAATTCTAGACCACCCGTCCAAATGATCAGAATCAGGTGACCTAATAACTCATTTCCATCCGGCAATCTGATGGACGAGTCTTGGTTTGGAAGTTGCCAGGAGAATGGTACATTTCGGACTGCATTTTGTGAAATTTGGTGGAGGAGGAATTATGCTTTGGGGTTGTTTTCCAGGAATTGGGCTTGGCCCCCAAAATTCCAGTGAAAGGACCGTCCAATGTTACAGGATAACCAAACCAACATGACAGTGCACCAGTGCACAAACCAAGGTCCATAAAGTCGTGGATGAACTTGACTGGCCTGCACAGAGTCCTGACCTGAACCTGATAGAACACCTTTTGGGATGAATTAGAACGGAGACTTTTCCACCAACATCAGTGTGTGACCTCACCAATGCGCTTTTGGAAGAACGGTCGACAATTCCCATAAAAACACACTCCGCAACCTTGTGGACAGCCATCCCAGAAGAGTAAGAGCTATAATAACCTGAATCATATTGAACCCTACGAGTTAGGGATGTGAGTCAAGATAGGTGGCAATATTCTGTATTTCCTGAGTTTCTGAATATAACATGGGGATTGGTACTTTTTAAGAGGTGGTATAGTACCGACCCAATATGATTCATTAGTGTCGCAGTGCTAAATTTGTACCTGTACTCCAGGGGTAGGGAACCTATGGCTCTAAAGCCAGATGTGGCTCTTTTGATGACTGCATCTGGCTCTCAAATAAATCTTAGCTGACATTGCTTAACACGATAAGTACTTAAAAATTTCGCTGGTAATAAAAGTGTTAAAAAAAACTTTCAAATTATAAAACATTCTCATGCATTTTTAATCCAATCATCCGTTTTCTATCGCACCTGTCCAAGATGTCGCACTAATGGTAAGAAGTATTATATTTACTATTGGTTAAATTTAGAATAACAAATGACATCTTTAATCTTAACTCCAAAAAATTACAAAAACAAAAGGGTATAAACAAAAGGCGCTCTCATGGGAGATTAAAAACTTGGCTATGAAAACTAAAACTCGCACAATGGGAGAACTATGAACATAAAATAAAAAACTTACAAACTATGGCACGAAGAACTGACTTGGACTGAGAAAGAGCATGGATGACATAGGCTGACTGCCTGGCAACTGCAGGCTCTAATGGGGATGTGGTGATTGACAACAGGTACATGAGATCAAGTAAATCAGGTGCGTGAGTCGTGAAAACAGGTGAACTGATTGGTAGTCATGGAAACGAAAGCAAAACAGGGTGTGCAAAAACGGGAACTCATGGAGTCGAAAACAAAACAGAACGTGACCAGAAAGACATGACGGGTCTTACTTAAAAAATGCACGCATTTAGTTGTATTCAATGTTTAAAAAATATTATACGGCTCTCACGGAAAATACATTTTGAAATATTTGGCTTTCACGGCTCTCCCAACCAAAAAGGTTCCCCACCCCCTGCTGTATACCTTACTATAGTATTTTACGGACTATATGCCTGCGATGAGGTGGCGACTTGTCCAGGGTGTACCCCGCCTTCCGCCCGATTGTAGCTGAGATAGGCGCCAGCGCCCCCCGCGGCCCCGAAAAGGAATAAGCGGTAGAAAATGGATGGATGAATGGATGCCGCACCCACTCAAATTTAAGTAGAAAAAAATATTTTTCCATCTATACGCCGCAGATATGAACGTTGCGTAAATATTTTTGTATATAAAATATTTCGGATATGCTTTGGTGTGAATTATGCGCCACTGTCACATTCCTACGCAGTTTTTTTGGTGGTTTTTTTAAGTCTTGTTTACCTTATGTCTGTAAGGTAAACTCCCGTTTGCTGGCTTAAAGAGCCGTTTTGGCCAGCTCCTTTGAAGAAGCAGCTGCGCTCCTTTTCTGGGCGAGAGGGGCTGTTTCCGCTCTACAAAAGCTGACTCTGGGCGATACGGCCTTTTTTATTCTTATCTGGATATTTTTAGTGCCACGTCACGATACACGATGTACATCTGGATATTTTTGCCGTAGCCTTGAATGAACACTTTGATGTATATAATCACAACAGTATGATGATTCCACCCCCATTCTTTACCCGTATCACACCTTTTTTGTCTCCCTGTAATGTTTGTCTCATCTTGAACGGGTTTGTGCTGAAAACAAAGTTTTGTTGTACTTGTGCAATGACAATAAAGACCTATCCATCTATTATTGCAGCGACGCTTTTGCCGCATACTTAACATACTACACTTGTCTGTTCGACATCTTCCCGCTTGAAGCCAACCCACCGTGCTGTTCTTGGAATTATTTATTCTTCCTTCATTTTTTAGCAGATTCGCATCGTTTTTCTCCCGCATTTCCACTCGCACCTTGCCGCTACATACCTGCTCCACAAGGTGCGCTTGTTTTCCGTCTCCGTGCGAAGCAGAGACAGGGACGAGTGAGAAGAGCATGTAGTTTAATGCCCGCAGCTAAAAGCAACTGTGTGAGAACATATACTCCAATATCACGATTTTCTATATGGAGTATATTCCATTTGTCGCGTGCGCTGCCGAACATGCTCCTCATGCTCGGAAATATATACCATATTTCCTTGAATTGCCGCCGGGGGGCTAATTATTTAAAAAAAAACTCTTCTCACTCCGGCATTTACCTAAGGGATGCGGTAAATTTAGGCCTGCGCTTATGAATTTGAGTGTGATGTAAGGATACCATCATGAAAAGCACATTTAATTAAAAAAAACGTTATTATGGTCTTACTTTTACTTATAAATGGGCATCTCCTTCTGATCAAAAGCATCGATAACTTGTTTACAGAAGTCTTCCTTATCTTTCTTCAGTTTTAAAAGTCTCTCTGTCTCCATGGAGATCTTCCTTTATTACCTCCTGCTTGGATCGAAAGTCCAGTTTGGAAAACGGTTTTATTTTAGATATGTAATCCCCCATGTTAAAAGTGCGAGCGAGAGGAAAAAAATAAAGGATAGCTGCTTGTCGTCACTTCTTCTGCAGCAGAGTAGTCGCGAGAAGGATCACTAGCGCTCTCTACCACCAGGAGGCGGGAGTCATTTAATGACTCCTATTTGACACACGCAGCTACGGTATATTAAAACATAGCTGCTTGTCGTCACTTCTTCTGCAGCCGAGTAGTCGCGAGAAGGATCACTAGCGCCCTCTACCACCAGGAGGCGGGAGTCATTTAATGACTCATACTTGACACACGCAGCTATGGTATATAAATAAAACATAGCTGCTTACTGTTCTTTTTAGCATATTCAATAGCTTGGACTTTAAATCCCACTGAATAGCTCTTAATGCGATTTAAAAGTATTGAAGGCGCATATTATATACCCGGCGGCAATGCAAGGAAATACGGTAGCTAACCGGTACTTTTCGTAGTGTCGTTTTTGATTCATTGGTACCGTGATACCATACCAGTACCGGCGTAGCGTACAACCCTGCAATGTCAGACTGGCGCCGCGCCCGCGGCATTAAGGCCACCCTGCCACATCTAATAAAGTCTGCGCCGGGACTCAGTAGGCCATGACACGGTGTCCACTTCACTCTGCTTAGGCGCCGTCCGCCCTAAGCCCCGAATCCCGACGCGTCTGTCGTGCCTAATCCCTGACTTTGTTTCCTCCTATTCCGTTTGTCTCAATTAGGAACCCCCCCCGATTGGGTTCCAGCCGTTTCATATCCATCGAACTCGCACAGGAAGATGGCTCGGATCGATGCTCGGTTTGATAGCCGTGAAAGTGACTCTTTGATCGGGCTCTCTTACCAGGATCCGGTCTTCTGATTTACCGCTCCTGGTGTCCTGCTTGATGGCGCGCACAAACTTAATGGCCTGCTTGTCCAACACCTTCCTGATGCTCTCTGCGGGCGGGAGAAAAAGCGGTGTTGAAAACATTATGTAAAACAGGCACTGTCAGGTTCAAAGATCTATTAAACGAGACAAGAAGCAAGGAATCAGGCAGAGACGCAGGTCAATTTTGCTCATGAGGAGAAACGCTTAGGGCTGAACACTCACTTACAGTCTCTCACCACGCTTTGAGGGGCAGTCCTTTATTTGGGCATTTTTCTGACAACATAGCCGCAGCTGCTTCTAAGGGGAAGGGGGTCATAAATAGCTGCTGCACTCGGTCATAAACAGTTCAAAGAAAGCCGTGTCAGGTTTTCCCCTTCTCTGCGATTGTAAATCTCGGGTCATGACAAGGTCAAACAAAGTTGACAATTTACCCGAAATTCCTGGAAATCTGTAACACCATTTCTCAATTAAAAATGTTACTACTGCAATATTTCTCGACCGATTTGGAAACATTCCAACACTAACCATTCAGACCAATACATTTTTTTTAACATTTTCCCAAAAAATTCCCAAATTTCCATGAAATTCCCATTGAAATGAAAGGGACATTTTTCAAAGTTCCACAACACCCACATTTTTCATCCGATTGAAATCGTTACAACTTCAAAAAATGTCTCTTAATCAGAACAAAAAAACAAAGTTGATTTTTGAACCGGAAAAATTCCCGGTTTTCCCAAAATTCCTGGAATTCTGTAAAACCATTTCTGAATTCTACGTGCTACTACTTCAACATTTAAAACATTTTAACACCAACCATTTTAACTCGTTCGGACAATTAAAAAAAAATAAATTAAAAAAAGCCCTGCGATGAGTTGGCGACTTGTCCAAGGTGTACCCCGCCTTCCGCCAGATTGTAGCTGAGATAGGCGCCAGCACCCCCCGCGACCCCAAAAGGGAATAAGCGGTAGAAAATGGATGGATGGAAAAAAAAATTTAAAAATCCCACTTTTCCCGAAATTTCTAATTCCTTTTGAAATTCCCATTGAAATGAATGGAACATTCTTTAAAGTTCCACAATTCCCACATTTTTCATCTGATTCCAACCGTTCCAACTTCAACATATTCAGCCTGTTCAGGAATTGTGTGCTCTACTTCAAAAACTCAAAGCAAAATTCCCGGATTTCCCATAATTCCTTTTTTTTTGTGCATTTTCACCATTCAAACTTCCACAATTCCCACATTTTTCAACCCATTCCAGCTTCAACACATTCCACTCATCCTGGACATTCAAACTAACCATTTCCCAAGTTCCAAATTAATTTCTGGTTTCAAAATCAATATAGTTCAAAACGAATGTCATCATATCTGGGCATACATGGAACACTTTTCCGCTTGCAAAACACCCAATAAATAATGTCTGTCAGGACTCTGTGCAGGCCAGTCAAGTTCATCCACACCAGACTCTGCCATCCATGTCTCTTTCGAAAACTCAGTAAATACATCCCCGGACGCATGAGAACTTAAATTCTGACCAATGTATGACCATGTACCTACTTGGTTTCGGATCGATACCAAATAAATAATGTCTGTGCAGACGGTCGTCAGCAGAAAATCAATACCAAGGAGCACCGAGGCTCTTATAGAAGACCACAAAGGCTGCTCGGGGTCTAGAATTTAAAACTTTGCATTTGCATGTTTGGGTTTAGGTCAGGACTCTGTGCAGGTCAGTCAAGTTCATCCACACCAGACTCTGTCATCCATGTCTCTGTCGTAAACTCAGGAAATACGTCCTGAACTTAAATTATGACCATTGTATGACCTTGTAACTACTTGGTATCGGATCGATACTCAAATAATGTCGGTGCAGAGGGTCGTCAGCAGAGAATCAATACCAAGGAGCACCGAGGCTCTTATAGAAGACTGTGAAGGCCACTCGGGGTCTAGTATTTCGGCATTTGCATGTTTGGGTTCATGTTAGGACTCTGTGCAGGCCAGCCAAGTTCATCTACACCAGATTCTGTCATCCATGTCTCTTTCGAAAACTCAAAAAATACATCCTGAACTTAAATTATGACCATTGTATGACCTTGTACCTACTTGGTTTCGGATCGATACCAAATAAATAATGTCAGTGCAGACGGTCGTCAGCAGAGAATCAATACCAAGGAGTGCCGAGGCTTTTTTAGTAGACTGTGAAGGCCGCTCGGGGTCTAGAATTTCAGCATTTGCATGTTCGGGTTCAGGTCAGGACTCTGTGCAGGCCAGTCAAGTTCATCCACACCAGACTGTCATCCATGTCTCTTTCGAAAACTCAGGAAATACACATGAGAACTTAAATTATGACCATTGTATGACCTTGTAACTACTTGGTATCGGATCGATACCCAATAAATAAAGTCTGTGCAGAGACTCTTTTAGCAAAGTATCAATACCAAGGATCACCGAAGCTCGTTTGGAAGACCGTGAAGGCCGCTCGGGGTCTAGAATTTTGGACTTTGCATTTGCATGTTAGGTTCATGTCAGGACTCTGTGCAGGCCAGTCAAGTTCATCCACATTACACTCTGTCATCCATGTCTCTTTTGAAAACTCTGGAAATACGTCCTGAACTTAAATTATGACCATTGTAGACTTTAAGTACTTAGTATCGGCTTGATACCCAATAGATACTGTCTGTGCAGAGGCTCTTTTAGCAAAGAATCAATACCAAGAAGCACTGAGGCTTTTATAGAAGACTGTGAAGGCCGCTCGGAGTCTAGAATTTCGGACTTTGCATTTGCATGTTCGGGTTCAGGTCAGGACTCTGTGCAGGCCAGTCAAGTTCATCCACACCAGACTCTGTCATCCATGTCTTTTTCGTAAACTCAGGAAATACACATGAGAACTTAAGCACCGAGGCTCTTATAGAAGAATGTGAATGCCGCTCTGGGTCTAGAATTTCGGACTTTGCATTTGCATATTCAGGTTCAGGTCAGGACTCTGTGCAAGCCAGTCAAGTTCATCCACATTAGACTCTGGCATCCATGTCTCTTTTGTAAACTCAGGAAATACACATGATAACTTAAGCACCGAGGCTCTTATATAAGACCCTGAAGGCCGCTCTGGGTCTAGAATTTAGGACTAAGTTTTTGCATGTTCGGGTTGATGTCAGGACTCTGTGCAGGCCAGTCAAGTTCATCCACACCAGACTCTGTCATCCATGTCTCTTTCGTAAACTCAGGAAATACACATGAGATCTTAAGCACCGAGGCTCTTCTAGAAGACCGTGAAGGCCGTGCCGGGTCTAGAATTTAGGACTAAGTATTTGCAAGTAAAATTGGAAAAAAACGGCGGCTGCTGACGCCGCAGCTCGGACCAGCTGAGAGATTAGTGGTCAGTTGAAATAGTCCCGGAAAGTAGAAAGACTTGCAAAATTGGACGCTCATATCTGGGCTATTTTTAGCCTCAGAACAAACAACCTGCTTCTTTTGAAATCTACAAAATGAAAAAAAAGGACAAACTGGAGCGCAGAGAGACTGAAACGGACATGTTCATGTTGACAAAACCAGCGGCTCAAAAGTAAACACTCGGAAGAACAACCCCCCCCCCCCCCCCCCTTCTAGTTTCATAGCGGCCCTAAGTGTACTCAAGGGGCCGCTAATGGAAAGCTTGCTTTGTCCTGATAGATTTTAATACGCTTTCCTTTGGGGGTCGCATTAAAATCTATTAACTGATGTTAAACATGTGTGGAGGAGTTTGTTCCTTGTCCATATGTAATATATAAATATATATATGTGAGAAAAATGACAAAACAAGAATCTGGATGTTTTAGAGCAACTCCATTGTTAGCTGACTTTTACTATTGTTTGTTTACGATTTAGAATTGATTAAAACACACATTTGGATGTTTTAGAGCGCTTTATAGGCAGAAAAATGACAACATTAGTAGCTGACTTTTGTTATCCTTTGTTTACGATTTAGAATGCATAAAAACAAGAATTTGGATGTTTTAATGGGCTTTATAGGCAGAAAATGGACAAGCGGTAGAAAAATGAATGGATGGATGGATGAAAGGATGAGCAACTCCATTGTTAGCTGACTTTTGCTATTGTTTGTTTATGATTTAGAATGGATAAAAAAACAAAAATGTGGATGTTTTACTGAACTTAATATGCAGAAAATGGACATATGGAAGAGCAACTCCATTGCTAGCTGACTTTTGGTATCGTTTGTTTACGCTTTAGAATGCATAAAAATAAGAATTTGGATTTTTTAGAGCACTTTATAAACAAAAAAAAAGCAACTTTGTCATTAGCTGACTTTTGCTATTGTTTATTTACGCTTTAGAATCCCTAAAAACAAGAATTTGGATGTTTAAGAGCGCTTTAGAGGCAGAAAAAGGACAAGGGGTAGAAATGGATGGATGGAAGAGCAGCTCCATTGTTAGCTGACTTTTGCTATTGTTTGTTTATGCTTTAGAATGCATAAAACAAGAATTTGGATGTTTTAGAGCGCTTTATAGGCAGAAAATGGACAAGCGGTAGAAAAAAGATGGATAGAAGAGCAACTCCATTGTTGGCAGACTTTTGCTAACATTGTTTTACTCTCTAGAATGCAATAAAACATGAATTTGGATGTTTTCGAGCGCTTTATAGGCAGAAAAGAGCAACTCCGTCATTAGCTGACTTTTGGTATTGTTTGTTTACGCTTTAGAATGGATAAAAACATGTATTTGGATGTTTTAGAGATTTTTATAGGGAGAAAATGGAGAAGCGGTAGAAATGGATGGATGGAAGAGAAACTCCATTATTAGCTGACTTTTGCTATTATTCTTTTACTCTAGAATACGTTAAAAAAACAAGAATTTGGATGTTTAAGAGCTCTTTATAGGCAGAAAATGGACAAGCGGTAGAAAAAGGAAGGATAGAAGAGCAACTCCATTGTTGGCTGACTTTTGCTAACATTTGTTTACTCTTTAGAATGGATAAAAACATGTATTTGGATGTTTTAGAGATTTTTATAGGGAGAAAATGGAGAAGCGGTAGAAATGGATGGATGGAAGAGAAACTCCATTATTAGCTGACTTTTGCTATTATTCTTTTACTCTTTAGAATACGATAAAAAAACAAGAATTTGGATGTTTAAGAGCGCTTTGTAGGCAGAAAATGGACAAGCGGTAGAAAAAGGAAGGATAGAAGAGCAACTCCATTGTTGGCTGACTTTTGCTAACATTTGTTTACTCTTTAGAATGCATAAAAACAGGAATTTGGAGGTTTTTAGAGCGCTTTATAGGCAGAAAATGGACAAGCGGTAGAAAATGGATGGATGAATGAAAGGATGAGCAGCTCCATTGTTAGCTGACTTTTGCTATCATTTGTTTACGTTTCAGAATGCATAAAAACACAAATTTCTATATTTTAGAGCACTTTACAGGAAGAAAATGGACAAGCGGTAGAAAAATGGATGGATGGTAGAGCGACTGCATTATTGGCTGACTTTTGCAATCGTTTGTTTACGCTTTACAATAGATAAAAACAAGAATTCGAATGTTTTAGAGCGCTTTATAGGCAGAAAAGAGCAACACCGTCGTTAACTGACTTTTGCTATTGTTTGTTTACGTTTTAGAATGTGTAAAAACAAGAATTTGGAGGTTTTAGAGCGTTTTATAGGCAGAAAAGGACAAGCGGTAGAAAATGGATGGGAAGAGCAACATCGTTGCTAGCTGACTTTTGCTATCCTTTGTTTATGCTTTACAATGCATAAAGACAAAAATATGGATGTTTTAGAGCGCTTTATAGGCAGAAAAGGACAAGCAGTTGAAAATGGATGGATGGAAGAGCAACTCCATTGTTAGCTGACTTTTACTATCGTTTGTTTACGATTTAGAATTTATAAAAACACACATTTGGATGTTTTAGAGCGCTTAATATAGGCAAAAACAATGACAACTTCATTGTTAGCTGACTTTTGTTATCCTTTGTTTACGATTTAGAATGCATAAAAACAAGAATTTGGATGTTTTAATGGGCTTTATAGGCAGAAAATGGACAAGCGATAGAAAAATGAATGGATGGATGGATGAAAGGATGAGCAACTCCATTGTTAGCTGACTTTTGCTATTGTTTGTTTATGATTTAGAATGAATAAAAAAACAAAAATGTGGATGTTTTACTGAACTTAATATGCAGAAAATGGACATATGGAAGAGCAACTCCATTGTTAGCTGACTTTTGGTATCGTTTGTTTACGCTTTAGAATGCATAAAAATAAGAATTTGGATTTTTTAGAGCACTTTATAAACAAAAAAAAGCAACTTTGTCATTAGCTGACTTTTGCTATTGTTTATTTACGCTTTAGAATCCCTAAAAACAAGAATTTGGATGTTTAAGAGCGCTTTAGAGGCAGAAAAAGGACAAGGGGTAGAAATGGATGGATGGAAGAGCAGCTCCATTGTTAGCTGACTTTTGCTATTGTTTGTTTATGCTTTAGAATGCATAAAACAAGAATTTGGATGTTTTAGAGCGCTTTTTAGGCAGAAAAGGACAAGCGGTAGAAAATGGATGGGAAGAGCAACATCGTTGCTAGCTGACTTTTGCTATCCTTTGTTTATGCTTTACAATGCATGAAGACAAAAATGTGGATGTTTTAGAGCGCTTTATAGGCAGGAAAAGGACAAGCAGTTGAAAATGGATGGATGGAAGAGCAACTCCATTGTTAGCTGACTTTTACTATCGTATGTTTACGATTTAGAATTGATAAGAAAACACATTTGAATGTTTTAGAGCGCTTTATATAGGCAAAAAAATGATAATTTCTTTAGTAGACTTTTGTTATCCTTTGTTTACGATTTAGAATGCATAAAAACAAGAATTTGGAGGTTTTAGTGGGATCTATAGGCAGAAAATGGACAAGCGGTAGAAAATGGATCGATGGATGAGCAACTCCATTATTAGCTGACTTTTGCTATTATTTTTTCACTCTTTAGAATACATTAAAACAAACATGAATTTGGATGTTTTAGAGCGCTTTATTGGCAGAAAATGGACAAGCGGTAGAAAAAGGATGGATGGAAGAGCAACTCCATTGTCGGCCGACTTTTGCTAACATTGTTTTACTCTCTAGAATGCAATAAAACAAGAATTTGGATGTTTTCGAGCGCTTTTTAGGCAGAAAAGGACAAGCGGTAGAAAATGGATGGATGGAAGAGCAACATCGTTGCTAGCTGACTTTTGCTATCCTTTGTTTATGCTTTACAATGCATAAACACAAAAATGTGGATGTTTTAGAGCGCTTTATAGGCAGAAAAGGACAAGCAGTTGAAAATGGATGGATGGAAGAGCAACTCCATTGTTAGCTGACTTTTACTATCATTTGTTTACGATTTAGAATGCATAAAAACAAGAATTTGGATGTTTTAGAGCGCTTTATAGGCAGAAAATGGACAAGCGGTAGAAAAAGAACGGATAGAAGAGCAACTCCATTGTTGGCTGACTTTTGCTAACATTTGTTTACTCTTTAGAATGCATAAAAACAGGAATTTGGATGTTTTCGAGCGCTTTATAGGCAGAAAAGAGCAACTCCGTCATTAGCTGACTTTTGCTATCGTTTGTTTACGCTTTAGAATGGATAAAAACATGAATTTGGATGTTTTAGAGATTTTATAGGGAGAAAATGGACAAGCGGTAGAAAAATGGATGGATGGAAGAGCAACTCCATTGTTAGCTGAATTTTGCTTTTGTCTCTTTACGCTTTAGAATGTGTAAAAACAATAATTTGGATGTTTTGGAGGGCTTTATAGGCAAAAAAGAGTAACTCTGTTGTTAGCTGACTTTTGCTATCGTTTGTTTACGCTTTAGAATGCATAAACACAAGAATTTGGATGTTTTAGAGCGCTTTATAGGCAAAAAAAGGAAAAGTGGTATAAAATAGATGGATGGAAGAGCAACTTCATTGTTAGCTGACTCTTGCTATCGTTAATTTAAGATTTAGAATGCATGAAAACACAGATTTGGATGTTTTAGAGCACTTTATAGGTCGGAAAAGGACAAGCGGTAGGAAATGGATGGATGAAAGAGCAAATCCATTGTTAGCTGACTTGCTATCGTTTGTTTAAGATTTAGAATGCATAAAAAAATGTGGATGTTATTTACGCTTTACAATGCATGAAAAAACACAAATTTGGATGTTTTAAAGCGTTTTATATGCAAAAAATGGACAAGCGGTAGAAAATGAATGGATGAACGAGCAACTTTATTATTAGTTGACTTTTGCTATTGTTTGTTTACGCATTAGAATGCATAAACACAAGAATTTGGATGTTTTAGAGCGCTTTATGGGCAAAAAAAGAAAAAGTGGTAGAAAATAGATGGATGGAAGAGCAACTCGATTGTTAGCTGACTCTTGCTATCGTTAATTTAAGATTTAGAATGCATAAAAACACAGATTTGGATGTTTTAGAGCGCTTTATAGGTATGAAAAGGACAAGCGGTAGGAAATGGATGAAAGAGCAACTCCATTGTTAGCTGACTCTTGCTATCGTTTGTTTAAGATTCAGAAAGCATAAAAAAACACAAATTTGGATGTTTTAAAGCGTTTTATAGGCAGAAAAGGACAAGCGGTAGGATATGAATGGATGGACAAGCAACTTTATTATTAGCTGACTTTTGCTATTGTTTGTTTACGCATTAGAATGCATAAAACAAGAATTTGGATGTTTTAGAGCGCTTTATAGGCAGGAAAAGGACAAGCGGTAAAAAGGATGGATGAAATTGCAACTCTGTTAGCTGACTTTTGCTATCGTTTGTTTACGCTTTAGAATGCATAAAAACAAGAATTTGGATGTTTTAGAGCGCTTTATTGGCAGAAAAATGACAACTTCATTGTTAGCTGACTTTTGCTATCGTTTGTTTACGATTTAGAATTCACAAAAACAAAAATTTGGATGTTTTAGTGGGCTTTATAGGCAAAAAATGGACAAGCGGTAAAAAACTGAATGGATGGAAGAGCAACTTCATTGTTTGCTGACTTTTGCTATTGTTTTTTATGCTTTAGAATGCATAAAAAAGAATTTGGATGTTTTAGAGCGCTTTATGGGCAAGAAGAGGACAAGCGGTATGAAATGGATGGATGAAAGAGCAACTCCCTTGTTAGCTGACTTTTGCTATCGTTGATTTACGCTTTAGAATGCAATAAAAACAAGAATTTGGATATTTTAGAGCGCTTTATAGGCAGAAAAGAGCAACTCTGTCGTTAGCTTACTTTTGCTATCGTTTTATTTTATGCTTTAGAATAAACAAAAACAAGAATTTGGATGTTTTAGAACGCTTCAAAGGCGGAAAAGAGCAACTCCATCGCTAGCTGACTTTTGCTATCATTTGTTTACTCTTTAGAATGCAATAAAAACAAGAATTTGGATGTTTTAGAGCGCTTTATAGGCAGAAAAGAGCAACTCTGTCATTAGCTGACTTTTGCTATCGTTTGTTTATGCTTTAGAATGCGCTAAAAACAAGAATTTGGATGTTTTAGAGCGCTTTATACGCAGAAAAGAGAAACTCCGTCGTTAGCTGACTTTTGCTATCGTTTGTGCTTTAGAATGCAATAAAAACAAGAATGCGGATGTTTTAAAGCGTTTTACAGGCGGAAAAGAGCAACTCCGTCGTTAGCTGACTTTTGCTATCGCTTGTTTATGCTTTACAATGCACAAAAACAAGAATTTGGATGTTTTAAAGCGCTTTATAGGCAAGAAAAGGACAAGTAGTAGGAAATGGATGGATGAAAGAGCAACTCTCTTGTTAGCTGACTTTTGCAATCGTTTGTTTACGCTTTAGAATGCAATAAAAACAAGAATTTGGATGTTTTTGAGTGCTTAATGGGCAGAAAAGAGCAACTCTGTTGTTAGCTGACCATTGCTATAGTTTGTTTACGTTTTAGATTGCATAAATACAAGAATTTGGATGTTTTAGAGCGCTTTATAGGCAGAAAAGATTAACTCTGTCGTTAGCTGACTTTTGCTATCGTTTGTTTATGCTTTAGAATGCAATAAAAATAAGAATTTGGATGCTTTAGAACGCTCCAAAGGCGGAATAGAGCAACTCCGTGATTAGCTGACTTTTGCTATGATTTATTTACGTTTTAGAATGCATACATACAAGAATTTGGATGTTTTAGAGCGCTTTATAGGCAGAAAAGAGCAACTCTGTCGTTAGCTGACTTTTGCTATCGTTTGTTTATGCTTTAGAATGCAATAAAAATAATTTGGATGTTTTAGAGCGCTTTATAGGAAGAAAAGAGCAACTCTGTCGTTAGCTGACTTCTGCTATTGTTTGTTTATGCTTTAGAATGCAATAAAAACAAGGATTTGGATGTTTTTGAGCTCTTTATAAGCAGAAAAGAGCAACTCTGTCGTTAGCTGACTTTTGCTACTGTTTGTTTATGCTTTAGAATGCATAAAAACAAGAATTTGGATGTTTTAGAGCGCTTTATAGGCAGAAAAGGACAAGCGGTAGGAAATGGATGGATGAAAGAGCAACTCCGTGGTTAGCTGACTTTTGCTATCGTTTGTTTATGCTTTAGAATGCATAAAAACAAGAATTTGGATGTTTTAGAGCGCTTTATAGGCAGAAAAGGACAAGCGGTAGGAAATGGATGGATGAAAGAGCAACTCCATTGTTAGCTGACTATTGTTATCCTTTGTTTATGTTTTAGAATGCAAAAAACAAGAATTCAAATATTTTAGAGCACTTTATGGGCAGAAAAGAGCAACTCCGTGGTTAGCTGACTTTTGCTATTGTTTGTTTATGTTTTAGAATGCACAAAAACAAGAATTTTTATGTTTTAGAGCGCTTTATAGGCAGACAAGAGCACCTCTGTCGTTAGCTGACTTTTGCTATCGTTTGTTTATGCTTTAGAATGCACAAAAACAAGAATTCAAATTTTTTAGAGTGCTTCAAAGGCGGAAAAGAGCAACTCCGTCGTTAGCTGACTTTTGCTATCGTTTGTTTATGCTTTAGAATGCGCTAAAAACAATAATTTGGATGTTTTAGAGCGCTTTATAGGCAGACAAGAGCAACTCTGTCGTTAGCTGACTTTTGCTATCGTTTGTTTATGCTTTAGAATGCACAAAAACAAGAATTCAAATTTTTTAGAGTGCTTCAAAGGCGGAAAAGAGCAACTCCGTCGTTAGCTGACTTTTGCTATCGCTTGTTTATGCTTTACAATGCACAAAAACAAGAATTTGGATGTTTTAGAGCGCTTTATAGGCAAGAAAAGGAAAAGTGGTAGGAAATGGATGGATGAAAGAGCAACTCTCTTGTTAGCTGACTTTTGCAATCGTTTGTTTACGCTTTAGAATGCAATAAAAACAAGAATTTGGATGTTTTTGAGTGCTTAATGGGCAGAAAAGAGCAACTCTGTTGGTAGCTGACCATTGCTATAGTTTGTTTAAGTTTTAGATTGCATAAATACAAGAATTTTGATGTTTTAGAGCGCTTTATAGGCAGAAAAGATTAACTCTGTCGTTAGCTGACTTTTGCTATCGTTTGTTTATGCTTTAGAATGCGCTAAAAACAATAATTTGGATGTTTTAGAGCGCTTCATAGGCAGAAAAGAGCAACTCTGTCGTTAGCTGACTTTTGCTATCGTTTGTTTATGCTTTAGAATGCAATAAAAATAAGAATTTGGATGCTTTAGAACGCTCCAAAGGCGGAATAGAGCAACTCCGTGATTAGCTGACTTTTGCTATGATTTGTTTACGTTTTAGAATGCATACATACAATAATTTGGATGTTTTAGAGCGTTTTTTAGGCAGAAAAGGACAAGCGGTAGGAATTGGACGGATGGGACAGCAACTCCATTGTTATCTGACTTTTGCTATCCTTTGGTTATGCTTTAGAATGCACAACAACAAGAATTCAAATGTTTTAGAGCGCTTTATAGGCAGAAAAGAGCAACTCTGTCGTTAGCTGACTTTTGCTATCGTTTGTTTACGCTTTAGAATGCAATAAAAACAAGACTTTGGATGTTTTAGAGCGCGTTACAGGCAGAAAAGGACAAGCGGTAGAAAATGGATGGATGAAAGAGCAACTCCCTTGTTAGCTGTCTTTTGCTATCGTTTGTTTATGCTTTAGAATGCAATAAAAACAAGAATTTGGATGTTTCTGAGCGCTTTATGGGCAGAAAAGAGCAACTCTGTTGTTAGCTGACCTTTGCTATAGTTTGTTTACGTTTTAGATTGCATGAATACAAGAATTTGGATGTTTTAGAGCACTTTATAGGCAGAAAAGAGCAACTCTGTCGTTAGCTGACTTTTGCTATCGTTTGTTTACGTTTTAGAATACATACATACAATAAATTGAATGTTTTAGAGTGCTTTATAGGCAGAAAAGGACAAGCGGTTGAAAATGAATGTATGGACGAGCAACTCCATTGTTAGCTGACTTTTGCTATCATTTGTTTACGCTTTAGAATGCAATAAAAACAAGAATTATGATGTTATTTACGCTTTACAATGCATAAAAATAAGAATTTGCATGTTTTAGAGCGCTTTATAGGCAAGAAATGGACAAGCGGTAAAAAATGAATGGATGGACGAGCAACTCCATTGTTAGCTGACTTTTTCTATCGTTTGTTTACGCTTTGGAATGCATAAAAACAAGAATTTGGATGTCTTAGAGCGATTTATAGGCAGAAAAGAGCAACTCTGTCGTTAGCTGATTTTTGCTATTGTTTGTTTATGCTTTAGAATACAATAAAAACAAGAATTTGGATGTTTTAGAGCGCTTTATAGGCAGAGAAGAGCAACTCTGTCGTTAGCTGACTTTTGCTATAGTCTGTTTATGCTTTAGAATGCATAAAAACAAGAATTTGGATGTCTTAGAGCGCTTCAAAGGCAGAAAAGAGCAACTCCATTGTTAGCTGACGTTTGCTATCATTTGTTTATGCTTTAGAATGCACAAAAACAAGAATTTGGATGTTTTAGAGTGCTTAAAAGGCGGAAAAGAGTAACTCCGTCGTTAGCTGACTTTTGCTATCGTTTATGCTTTAGAATGCAATAAAAACAAGAATTTGGATGTTTTAGAGCGCTTTATAGGCGGAAAAGAGCAACTCTGTCGTTAGCTGACTTTTGTTATCGTTTGTTTATGCTTTAGAATATATAAATACGATAATTTGGATGTTTTAGAGTGCTTTATAGGCAGAAAAGAGCAACTACATCGTTAGCTGGCTTTTTCTATCGTTTGTTTATGCTTTAGAATGCATAAATACAATAATTTGGATGTTTTAGAGCACTTTATCGGCAGAAAAGAGCAACTCTGTCATTAGCTGACTTTTGCTATCGTTTGTTTATGCTTTAGAATGCACAAAAACAAGAATTTGGATGTTTTAGAGCGCTTCAAAGGCAGAAAAGAGCATTTCCGTCGTTAGCTGACTTTTGCTATCGTTTGTTTACGCTTTAGAATGCATAAATACAATAATTTGGATGTTTTAGAGCACTTTATAGGCGGAAAAGAGCAACTCCATCGCTAGCTGACTTTTGCTATCATTTGTTTATGCTTTAGAATGCAATAAAAACAAGAATTTGGAAGTTTTAGAGCGCTTTATAGGCA
>NC_084638.1:10143746-10188746 GCF_033978795.1 Nerophis ophidion
ATAACTGCGTTGCCGGTCCAAAAGCATTCCCCGGTTTCCGTAGTCTTCAGGTAATACAAAGCACATCCACGGGAGCCCGCGTTTTCCTCGTCTCTCCTTGGACAAATAGACGAATTTGTTCGGTAAGTAGAATCCCAGCCGACCCGGACACCGGAAAGTTCTCCTGCCGTCTGAAAAGTGTTGGAACTGAAATAGCTGCAATGGTTTACTCTGGAAGGTATTCATGTGTGATCTCCGCAAGCGTCTCCTCCGTATTTCCTGTGGTTACCAATGGATGGTGTTGGGTCTGGACCAGATGTTCCTCCGAGGGAATTTAAGTTGTTGGTCCACCCAAAGTTCTATTGATGACACATAAGCTGATTTTAAATGAAACCCAGAACAGAATAGGTATTTTGCAATGTATTCCAAAGCTTTGGGGAGCCCAACCTCTGTAACAACACATTCAATTCGCATCGCCCAAGTTGATCCGACAACACTACGGAAGTCCTGTCTTTTTCAATATGCCACTAGCCCCCCGCCCCCCTTCAGAGTGAATCCACATATCTGTTCGTCTGCTAGTCTGGGACAGGGAGAGATAAGAAGAGAGTTATGGCTACTCTTCACATTCCTACAGCTTCAAGGTTAACACATGCAGTTTACCAGCGGACACCCAAAAAGAGCACAAATGGAAAAACACTAGCTGTTTTCGAATATGACTATGGGGAAAAGAAATAATTCTTGAATATGGATCTATGTAGATATATATCTCCGTCAGTGGAAGTTAGCTGCAGAGGTTTTGTGGGCCGGACAGCCATCAGGCTACTTAAGGACATTGGAGTTCTGAGGCTAAACTCTGCGAAACACAGTCAAAGCCCTCTCAGGAGCAGCAGAGACAGCCAGAGGCTGTCCTCACTTAGGTCCGGCTGGAAATAGGGAGAAATTCGAGAGAATGCTTGTCCCAGTAGATTTTCGGGAGAGGCACTGAAATTCGGGAGGGTTGGCAAATATGCCATCAGGCTGCTTAAGGATATTGGAGTTTGAGGCCAAACCCTGCTAAACACCGTCTGAGCCCTCTCAGGAGCAGCAGAAACAGCCAGAGGCTTTCCTCACTCAGGTTCGGCTGGAAATCGGGAGAAATTCGAGAGAATGCTTATCCCGGGAGATTTTCAGGAGAGTCCCTGAAATTCGGGAGTCCCCCGGAAAATTGGGGAGGGTTGGGTTGGCAAGTATGCCATCAGTCTGCTTAAGAATATTGGAGTTCGAGGCCAAACCCTGCTAAACACCGTCAAAGCCCTCTCAGGAGCAGCAGAGACAGCCAGAGGCTGTCCTCACTCAGGTTCGGCTTGAAATCGGGAGAAATTCGGGAGAATGCTTATCCCGGGAGATTTTCAGGAGAGTCCCTGAAATTCGGGAGTCTCCCGTAAATTTGGGGGGGGGTTGGCAAGTATGCCATCAGGCTGCTTAAGAATATTGGAGTTCGAGGCCAAACCCTGCTAAACACCGTCAGAGCCCTCTCAGGAGCAGCAGAGACAGCCAGAGGCTGTCCTCACTCAGGTCCGGCTAGAAATCGGGAGAAATTCGAGAGAATGCTTATCCCGGGAGATTTTCAGGAGAGTCCCTGAAATTCGGGAGTCTCCCGTAAATTTGGGGAGGGTTGGCAAGTATGCCATCAGGCTGCTTAAGGACATTGGAGTTCGAGCCCAAAACTCTGCGAAACACAGTTAAAACCCTCTCAGGAGCAGCAGAGACAGCCAGTCGGTGGCTGTGGGTGAAGAGGAGAGACACCATCTGGAGCTCTAGTAAGACCGAAATCACATAAAGGTTCGAAGTAGACGGGGGCTCACCTGGGAGGCCGGGTGTTGCTGATGAGCCCTCTGGAGGTGTCGTGGGCCTATCGTTGAAACACCAGTGAAGGAGGGTGCCCACCTGATGACCCCAATGAAGCGGTCAACCATCCCCCCTTCTTCTCGCTGTCCCCCATTTCTGAATCTCACCCAACCAGCTCCTTCTGATCAAAAGCATCGATAACTTGTTTATAGAAGTCTTCCTTATCTTTCTTCAGTTTTAAAAGTCTCTGTCTTGATGGAGATCTTCCTTTATTACTGCCTGCTTCCATTGAAAGTCCAGTTTAGAAAACTGTTTTATTTTAGATATGTAATCGTCCATGTTAAAAGTGCAAACGAGAGGAAAGAAAAAATAAATAGTCGCTGCTCACTCTTGCTGCTTGTTGTCACTTCTTCTGCAGCCGAGTAGTCGCAAGAAGGATCACCAGCGCCCTCTACCACCAGGAGGCGGGAGTCATTTAATGACTCATATTTTGACACACGCAGCTACGGTATATTAATAAAACATGGCTGCTTACTGTTCTTTTTAGCGTATTCAAAAGCTTGGACTTTAAATCCTATTCTTCTTCCCTTTATGCGATTTCAAAGTATTGAAATCAGCCTCTTCCATTTTGAAAATGATGACAGGTGAAGTGTCACTCGTGACGTGACGAGTTTGACCCTGCGGAAATTCTAGGCATATGCTAATGATTTTGCGAAACGAGTTTGACCCGACGGTAATTCTAGGCAGGCGCATACTATACACCCGGCGGCAATTCAAGTGAAGTGAAGTGAATTATATTTATATAGCGCTTTTTCTCTAGTGACTCCAAGCGCTTTACGTAGTGAAACCCAATATCTAATTTTTACATCTAAACCAGTGTGGGTGGCACTGGGAGCAGGTGGGTAAAGTGTCTTGCCCAAGGACACAACGGCAGGGACTAGGATGGCGGAAGCGGGGATCGAACCTGCAACCCTCAAGTTGCTCTACCAACCGAGCTATACCGCCCCAAACTAGTCCCTGTACCAGGGGTAGGGAACCTATGGCTCTAGAGCCAGATGTGGCTCATTTGATGACTTTTTTTATGGGGCGGCATAGCTCGGTTGATAGAGCGGCCGTGCCAGCAACTTGAGGGTTGCAGGTTCGATCCGCGCTTCCGCCATCCTAGTCACTGCCGGTGTGTCCTTGGGCAAGACGTTTTACCCACCTGCTCCCAGTGCCACCCACTCTGGTTTAAATGTAACTTAGATATTGGGTTTCACTATGTAAAGCGCTTTGAATCACTAGAGAAAAGCGCTATATAAATATAATTCACTTCACTTCAAGGAAATACGGTAGGGTAAATAATTATTCGTTTAAGGGATTATCCGGCTTAGTGTAGACATAACCTCAGAAAAGTAGCGTCAGATTTACCGCCCGTCCGAACACCCCATTCTAGGAATATAGATCAGCGCCTATGGAAGGGACTACAAAATTCTGACCATGACTGCAGTATCATCACATATGACTCCCTTTAAATACTCTATTCTATAAAAATGTTATGCTTCCGATCATCCGCATGTCGGTGATATAATAAGGGATGGAGAATATCTCAAAGCTGCGTTGCCCAGAGGTGAATGAGTCACCCACTCGTGTGAATGGCTCCCACTTGTCAACGTTATTGCTTATGCAATCCAATTCAGCAGTTTTTTTTCCCCCCCTTTCATACAGCGGATGCAACTGAGCTTTTCCACCCCGGAAAAATGACAAATGTGCTGCACGGAGCTATTGAATTGGGTCTGTAGCTCTAGCTGTCGTTCCCAGGGATCGCCCCCCGTGGGTCCGGCAGCTTTTTGGAACAATCATGCCTTGGGTGCTATAGGCTGGGATACGTGGATCCGTATGCGTCTTGGACACTTTTGTGTCTGAGTCTCTGATACTGATGACACAAATCCACCCAGTAGGAGGGGCTTTGAACTGGGGAGAACAGGGGCGAACAGGGCTGGGGGTATTACAGGAGAAAGGACCAAGCATAAGATGTAGTCTGGGGGATAGTCGTCTCCAGGTTTTGGTGGGGGTTACAGACTTCTGCCATGTTCAGAGGTGTAGATGAAAGCTGTAGCTCGCTGTCGTTACCAGGGATCGCCCCCCCGTGGGTCCGTCAGCTTTTTGGAACAATCGTGCCTTGTGTCCTATAGGCTGGCATACGTGGATCCGTATACGTCTTGGACACTTTTGTGTCTGAGTCTCTGATACTGATGACACAAATCCACCCAGAGGGAGGGGCTTTGAACTGGGGAGAACAGGGCTGGGGGTATTACAGGAAAAAGGACCAAGCATAAGATGTAGTCTGGGGGGATAGTCGTCCCCAGGTTTCGGTGGGGGTTACAGACTTCAGCGATGTTCAGAGATGCAGATGAAAGCTGTAGCTCGCTGTCGTTCCCAGGGATCGCCCCCCCCCCGTGGGTCCGTCAGCTTTTTGGAACAATCGTGCCTTGGGTGCTATAGGCTGGGATACGTGGATCCGTATGCGTCTTGGACACTTTTGTGTCTGAGTCTCTGATACTGATGACACAAATCCACCCAGTGGGAGGGGCTTTGAACTGGGGAGAACAGGGCTTGGGGTATTACAGGAGAAAGGACCACGCGAAAGATGTAGTCTGGGGGGATAGTCGTCCCCAGGTTTCGGTGGGGGTTACAGACTTCAGCCATGTTCAGAGATGCAGATGAAAGCTGTAGCTCGCTGTCGTTACCAGGGATCGCCCCCCCGTGGGTCCGGCGGCTTTTTGGAACAATCGTGCCTTGGGTGCTATAGGCTGGGATACGTGGATCCGTATGCGTCTTGGACACTTTTGTGTCTGAGTCTCTGATACTGATGACACAAATCCACCCAGTGGGAGGGGCTTTGAACTGGGGAGAACAGGGCTTGGGGTATTACAGGAGAAAGGACCACGCGAAAGATGTAGTCTGGGGGGATAGTCGTCCCCAGGTTTCGGTGGGGGTTACAGACTTCAGCCATGTTCAGAGATGCAGATGAAAGCTGTAGCTCGCTGTCGTTACCAGGGATCGCCCCCCCGTGGGTCCGGCGGCTTTTTGGAACAATCGTGCCTTGTGTCCTATAGGCTGGGATACGTGGATCCGTATACGTCTTGTACACTTTTGTGTCTGAGTCTCTGATACTGATGACAAAAACCCACCCAGTAGGAGGGGCTTTGAACTGGGGAGAACAGGGGCGAACAGGGCTTGGGGTATTACAGGAGAAAGGACCACGCGAAAGATGTAGTCTGGGGGGATAGTCGTCTCCAGGTTTCGGTGGGGGTTACAGACTTCAGCCATGTTCAGAGATGCAGATGAAAGCTGTAGCTCGCTGTCGTTCCCAGGGATCGCCCCCCTTGGGTCCGGCAGCTTTTTGGAACAATCGTGCCTTGTGTCCTATAGGCTGGCATACGTGGATCCGTATACGTCTTGGACACTTTTGTGTCTGAGTCTCTGATACTGATGACACAAATCCACCCAGTGGGAGGGGCTTTGAACTGGGGAGAACAGGGCTGGGGGTATTACAGGAAAAAGGACCAAGCATAAGATGTAGTCTGGGGGATAGTCGTCTCCAGGTTTCGGTGGGGGTTACAGACTTCATCGATGTTCAGATATGCAGATGAAAGCTGTAGCTCGCTGTCGTTCCCAGGGATCGCCCCCCTTGGGTCCGGCAGCTTTTTGGAACAATCGTGCCTTGTGTCCTATAGGCTGGCATACGTGGATCCGTATGCGTCTTGGACACTTTTGTGTCTGAGTCTCTGATACTGATGACACAAATCCACCCAGTGGGAGGGGCTTTGAACTGGGGAGAACAGGGCTGGGGGTATTACAGGAGAAAGGACCAAGCATAAGATGTAGTCTGGGGGATAGTCGTCTCCAGGTTTCGGTGGGGGTTACAGACTTCAGCGATGTTCAAAGATGCAGATGAAAGGCTGAGACATTATTTATTCATCAATGCGGCATTTGGTAGATGGGAACCGAGGTACTTAATAGGCCCTCAAAAACTGTCTGCATGCTGTCAGGGAGCGAACATAGAATAATGCGTTGTGGGAGAACTAAGCTCTTCCAAAGAAGACCTTAGTTTTTTGGCTGACAATAACAATATCAAAGAAAAATTCCGCATTTCAAGAATTTCTTTAGAGTCCGATACACAATGCGTCTCCTTTTTTGTTTTCATTAGAACGAACTAGTCCCTGTACCAGGGGTAGGGAACTTATGGCTCTAGATCCGGATGTGGCACTTTGGATGACTGCATCTTGCTCTCAGATAAATCTTAGCTGACAAATACTACACGGTCTAGCTCCAGCCTATCTTGCCGATTGTATTGTACCATATGTCCCGGCAAGAAATCTGCGTTCAAAAGACTCTGGCTTATTAGTGATTCCTAGAGCCCAAAAAAAGTCTGCGGGCTATAGAGCGTTTTCCGTTCGGGCTCCAGTACTCTGGAATGCCCTCCCGGTAACAGTTCGAGATGCTACCTCAGTAGAAGTATTTAAGTCTCACCGTATACTCTAGCCTTTAAATAGACCTCCTTTTTAGACCAGTTGATCTGCCGCTTCTTTTCTTTTTTCTCCTATGTCCCCCCCTCCCTTGTGGAGGGGGTCCGGTCCGATGACCATGGATGACGTACTGGCTGTCCAGAGTCGAGACCCAGGATGGACCGCTCGCCTGTGTATCGGTTGGGGACATCTCTAGGCTGCTGATCCGCCTCCGCTTGGGATGGTTTCCTGTGGACGGGACTCTCGCTGCTGTCTTGGATCCGCTTTGAACTGAACACTCGCGGCTGTGTTGGAGCCACTATGGATTGAGCTTTCACAGTATCATATTAGACCCGCACGACATCCATTGCTTTCGGTCCTCCAGAGGGGGGGGGGTTGCCCACATATGAGGTCCTCTCCAAGGTTTCTCATAGTCAGCATTGTCACTGGCGTCCCACTGGATGTGAATTCTCCCTGCCCACTGGGTGTGAGTTTTCCTTGCCCTTTTGTGGGTTCTTCCGAGGATGTTGTAGTCGTAATGATTTGTGCAGTCCTTTGAGACATTTGTGATTTGGGGCTATATAAATAAACATTGATTGATTGATTGCTTAACATGGTAAGTAATGAATAACTCCGCTGGTAATCACAGTGTCAAAAATAACATTCCAAATATAAAATATACTCACGCATTTTAATTTATCCATCCTGTCAGGTTGAGTTGTTGACGAACCCCAAAATGCAGAGATGGATCGCAGGCATCGTAAAGGAAAACATGATTCAATGTCCAAAATATAAAGAAAAAACACAAACCAGGAACCAGGAACGGACAAATCGGAAACAGGGAACAGGAACTAAGAACAAAAAGACGGAAAGCAGTCCACGGCATGCAAGAACGGCGACAAGTAGTATTAGTGACAATAATCCAGGTCTAAATAGTGGCTGGCTGATTGACACTAGGTGTGGCCAGGTGGCAATCAGCCACAGTTGAGGGTACACAGCACTCAGGGAGACAAACAGGAACGGGAACTAAAGGCAGGAAACAAAGACAAATGCAGAGGAAAAAAAAAACAAGGGACAAGCCTGACACATCCGGTTTCTACCGCACCTGTTCAAGAAGTTGCATTAACGGTAAGAAGTATTTTATTTATTGCTGGTTAGCTTCAGAATAACAATGTTATCAAAAAGAACAAGAGACTTATTATACTCTAAAAATGTTAGTCTTACAGCCAGAAAGGTTCCCGAACCCTGCCCTGTAGGGTCAGTGTCAGAGCTTGGTCCGCATTGGACCCGTTTCCAGTGAGGGTTGGACTCCACCAAGGCTGCCCTTTGTTTGTGTAGAGAGGCGGAGCCGGCAAACGAGCAGCAGGGCAGGGCATGATGGAGCCCTGCCCAAGATGGCGGCAAGAGGGCGGAGAATGCTGCTGAGCGGAGAGGCGGGAGTGACGCTACGGGCGAGATCAGGTGCGTCATCTTATCTCCTCTGGCTGTATAAAAGGGGAGAAGGAGGAGGGATCATGGCAGAAGTAGTTGGAGAGACTACAGCAGCCATCGAAGAGTGGAAGCAAAAGACAACGCGGCCGACTGAAAGAGAACGAGGAGCGAGCAGGAGAGAAGGAGCTGAAAAGCGTCCCGACCCTAAGACAAAGCTTGTTATTGAAAGAATAAACAAGAGTCAAACCTGCTCAGCAATGTCCTTCCTGAATGGTCCTTGGAACCCGCACGACGACAGCAGGAGTCCGTCACACTTTGATTCTGTTCACAACTTTTATGAACATAATTCCTAGGCGCAGTCAAGGCGTTGAGGGGTAGGTCTTTGCTTTTTGCAGATGATGTGGTCCTGATGGCTTCATCTGGGCAGGATCTTCAGCTCTCACCGGGTCGGTTTTCAGCTGAGTGTGAAGAGACTGGGAGGGGAATCAGCACCTCCAAGTCCGGGTCCATGGTTCTCGCCCGGAAAAGGGTGGAGTGCCATCTCCGGGTTGGGGAGGAGATCTTGCCCCAAGTGGAGGAGTTCTAGTACTTCGGAGTCTTGTTCACAAGTGAGGGAAGAGTGGATCATATATTATATTATATTGCAATTTAATCAATACTGAAAACAAAAATAAAACTATTTGTTTTAACCAACACAGACGTCCAGAATACTCCGGAATTTCGCGATGAAAACAGACGACTTAATAGCTGGGGACGAAGCTGGAACAAAATGTCCTCTACAATCCGTGACGTCATCATACCGCGCAAAATTTAAAATAGCACTTTAGTAAGTTATTGGCATGTGTTGCAAAGTTAATATTTCATCATTGATATATAAACTATCGGACTGCGTGGTCGCTAGTAGTGGCTTTCAGTAGTTCTTTAAAATTAAATTAAAAAAGTATCTTAAGGTTGAATTCTTATTTGTGACGATGAGTTGGAAAAAATGAGAGGGCCAACACCTAAAGCTTCAATTAAATATGGGAATGCTTAGTGCGAGATGTTTTTGATGAGAAATTCCTTTCAACCAACCCTGCTTTCCCCTTTGATCATTTTGTGCTAAAAGCTCATCTCTCAACAACTAATAAACACTGCCCTCTTCTGGCTGAACTGAGCTACAACACATTCGGCTGTTGCCAATACCTCAGTAGACTTCATCAGTTCATGCCCAAAGACTTAGATTGGTCAGATCTAGTCTTAGATTGGTCAGATCTAGTCTTAAACTTAGATTTGGTCAGATTTAATCTAGTGGGTGTTGCCAATACCTCAGTCGGCTTCATCAGTTCATGCCCATAGACTTAGATGTGTCAGTTCTAGTCTAGCGGCTGTTTCCAATACCTCAGTAGACTTTATCAGTTCATGCCCATAGACTTAGATGGGTCAGATCTAGTCTTACACTCAGATTGGTCAGATCTAGTCTAGTGGCTGTTTCCAATACCTCAGTAGACTTAATCAGTTCACGCCCATAGACTTACATTTGTCAGATCTAGTCTTAGACTTAAAATTGGTCAGATTTAGTCTAGTGGCTGTTTCCAATACCTCAGTAGACTTAATCAGTTCATGCCCATAGACTTAGATTGGTCAGATCTAGTCTTAGACTTAGATTTGGTCAGATTTAGTCTAGTGTCTGTTGCCAATACCTCAGTAGGCGTCACCAGTTCATGCCCATAGACTTAGATTGGTCAGATCTAGTCTGGCGGCTGTTGCCAATACCTCAGTAGACCTAATCAGTTCATGCCCATTGACTTAGATTGGTCAGATCTAGTCTTAGACTTAGATTTGGTCAGATTTAGTCTAGTGGCTGTTGCCAATACCTCAGTAGGTGTCATCAGTTCATGCCTATAGACTTAGATGTGTCAGATCTAGTCTAGTGACTGTTTCAAATACCTCAGTAGACTTAATCAGTTCATGCCCATAGACTTAGATTGGTCAGATCTAGACTTAGATTGGTCAGATCTAGTCTAGCGGCTGTTTCCAATACCTCAGTAGACTTTATCAGTTCATGCCCATTGACTTAGATTGGTCAGATCTAGAATTAGACTTAGATTGTTCGGATCTAGTCTAGAGGCTGTTTCCAATACATCAGTAGGCGTCATCAGTTCATGCCTATAGACTTAGATGTGTCAGATCTAGTCCAGTGACTGTTGCCAATACCTCAGCAGACTTAATCAGTTCATGCCCATAGACTTAGATTGGTCAGATCTAGTCTTAGATTTAGATTTGGTCAGATTTAGTCTAGTGGCTGTTGCCAATACCACAGTAGACTTAATCAGTTCATGCCCATAGACTTAGATTGGTCGGATGTAGTCTAACGGCTGTTACCAATACCTCGGTAGACTTAATCAGTTCATGCCCATAGACCTAGATTGGTCAGATTTAGTCTACGTGAGCTGCAAAATATTGTCATTCCATATAGATCAGGTCTATTTGAGAAACTCAGAATAACTTTTTAACCAACACAACATCATTTTGTGCTAAAAGCTCATCTCTCAACAACTAATAAACACTGCCCTCTTCTGGCTGAACTGAGCTTCAACACATGACCTGAATTCAAAATGTATCTCAATAGTAATCAGAACTGTAGTTTCTTGCACTAAATTACAGCCAACAGCATTCATTTATTTGTTGTTATTTAATCAAATAAAATATCTCTAACATTTACGAAGGAAACTGGCACTCTTCAAAGGCGGACTCTGTCCTTCCCGCTTCTTTTCATTTCCTGCTTGTTTCTTTGTTTTGTTTTGTCTTCAGTTTCTAGTGGATTCTTGTCCCCTTAAAGAATGGAATTGATCAACTGTCCTCTCAACGAAATCGACAAGATCTCGAGTGCTGGAGTGCGACGTTCCTGGCGACCTTTCCAGTCCAGGACGTTGGAGACTTCTACCGAGTCAGAACCATGGTATCAGGACATCTGCTGACTGGAGTGAGCGTGGTTCTGGTCTTTTGACAAATTGGAAGATGTTTTCGATGAGAAATTCACACTGGAGTGAACATATGTGACAACTAATGATCCCCTTTGATCATTTTGTGCTAAAAGCTCATCTCTCAACAACTAATAAACACTGCCCTCTTCTGGCTGAACTGAGCTACAACACATTCCTTGAATTCAAAATGTATCTCAATAGGAATCAGAACCGTAGTTTCTTGCACTAAATTGCGGGAATAAAGTAAAACAAATAAGGTTTTATGCCTTTTTCTGTCAAAGACCACTTTGTTTTTATAGTAAAACTGAAATATGAAGTATTTAGATAGATAGATAGAACTTTATTTAGCAATTAAAGCCCTCAAAGATCAATAATGCAGGACACCATTGATTTTAATTATTTAATATTTTTGAGTAATCACCGTGAAAAGTTCAATAAAAACCTACTAAATATATTTGAGATCCGAAAGATTCCCCACTCATAAAGTAATACATTTTTATTAGTTTTTTTCTTACTTTTAACACTTAAATTTCAAGATCAACTTCCGATTTATCCGTCGATTTTATGTTTGAACTATTATTTTGTTTGTTTTATGCTCTTTTGTCAAAACTTTGATGTTTTCATACGGCAACCACACAACATATGCAATATTTTTTCCACATAAAACATTTTAAAGTGATATTTTTTAATTAACAATTCATTAAAACATAGATTTTTTTTTCCTTTTTTTTTGAGCAATAGAAAAAAGAAAAGAAAATAAAGAAAAAAGGAATTAAAAAAAAACTGCCTGCATGGCAGCTTTGTGTCAACATTGCCACTTTTTCTCATAAGATTTCACCTCATTCCACTTTTTAAAAAAAAAATGTTTTTAAAAATGTTAGCGATATTATCAGTTTTGCAATTTTTGCATAATGTGTGGCGGGCGGGAAAAATATTAGCTGCGGGCCGCAAATGACCCTCGGGCCGCACTTTGGACACCCCTGACCGAGTCCAAGGGTGTCGAACTCATTTTAGATTGGGGGCCACATGGAGAAAATTTTACTCCCCAGTGGGCCGGACTAGTAAAATGGCGACACGATAACTTAAAAATAAAGACAATTTCAGATTGTTTCCTTTGTTTAAAAAAATAAAACAAGTACATTCTGAAATTGTACAAATGTTTTATTTTTTATTTTTACAATTCCCTGTTGCGGTTTATAGTTTATATACTATATTTGTCGTTATTTATATTTTCTGAAAAAATGATGTGATAATGTTGGAGTATGACTGTCATACTCAATATGACAAATACTGAAACATAACTCCTAAACAAAACATGTAATGTGTCTAATAATGCCTTAAATAATGTATCTTTTTCAGTTTTACTAGAAACATATGCTTTAGTCTAGTACAGGGATCACCAACGCGGTGCTCGTAAGGACCAGACGAGTGGCCTGCTGGCCTGTTCTAAAAATAGCTCAAATAGCAGCACTTACCAGTGAACTGCCTCTATTTTTTTAAATTGTATTTATTTACTAGCAAGCTGGTCTCGCTTTGCTTGACATGTTTCATTCTAAGAGAAACAAAACTCAAATAGAATTTGAAAATTCAAGAAAATATTTTAAGGACTTGGTCTTCACTTGTTGAAATAAATTAATTTATTTTTTTTACTTTGCTTCTTATAACTTTCAGAAAGACAATTTTAGAGAAATAAATACAACCTTGAAAATGATTTTAGGATTTTCAAACATATTTAGCTTTTAAATTCCTTCCTCTTCTTTCCTGACAATTTAAATCAATGTTCAAGTATTTTTTTTATTTTTATTGTAAAGAATAATAAATACATTTTAATTTAATTCTTCATCTCAGCTTCTGTTTTTTCGACGAAGAATATTTGTGAAATATTTCTTTAAATTTATTATGATTAAAATTCCCCAAAAATATTCTGGCAAATCTAGAAAATCTGTAGAATCAAATTTAAATCTTATTTCAAATTCTTTAGAATTTCTTTAAAAATTTTTGTTCTGGAAAATCCCGAAGAAATAACGATTTGTCTTTGTTAGAAATATAGCTTGGTCCAATTTGTTATATATTCTAACAAAATGCAGATTGGATTTTAACCCATTTAAAACATGTCATCAAAATTCTAAAATTAATCTTAATCAGGAAAAATGACTAATGATGTTCCATAAATTAGTTTTTTAATTTTTTTCAAAAAGATCCAAACTAGCTAGTTTTTCTCTTCATTTTTTTCGGTCGAATTTTGAATTTTAAAGAGTCGAAATTGACGATAAACTATGTTTCAAAATTTAATTTTCATTTTTTTCGTGTTTTCTCCTCTTTTAAACCGTTCAATTAAGTGTTTTTTTCATCATTTATTCTCCACAAAAAACCTTCCGTAAAAGGAAGAAAAATGTACGACGTAATGACAGACAGAAATACAATTTATTTATATATAGGTTTATTTATTAAAGGTAAATTGAGCAAATTGGCTATTTCTGGCAATATTTAAGTGTGTATCAAACTGGTAGCCCTTCGCATTAATCAGTACCCAAGAAGTAACTCTTGGTTTCAGAAAGGTTGGTGACCCCTGATATAGCGACTGGTGCCAATACCTCAGTAGACTTCATCAGTTCATGCCCATAGACTTAGATTGGTCAGATCGAGTCTTAGACTTAGATTGTTCAGATCTAGTCTAGCGGCTGTTGCCAATACCTCAGTAGGATTCATCGGTTCATGCCTACAGACTTAGATAGGTCAGATCTAGTATTAGTCTTAGACTGGTCAGATCCAGTCTAGCGGTTGGTGCTAATACCTCAGTAGGCTTCATCAATTCATGCCCATAGACTTAGGTTGGTCAAATCTAGTCTTAGACTTACATTGGTCAAATCTGGTCTTAGACTTAGATCGGTCAAATCTAGTCTTGCAGCTGGTGCCGATACCTCTGTAGGCTTCATCAGTTCCTGCCCATAGACTTAGATTGGTCAGATCTAGTCTTGCAGCTGGCGCCGATACCTCTGTATACTTTATCAGTTCATGCTCGTAGACTTAGATTGGTCAGATCTAGTCTAGCGGTTGGTGCCAATACCTCTGTAGGCTTCATCAGTTCATGCCCATAGACTTAGATTGGTCAGATCTAGTCTTAGACATAGATTGGTCAGATCTAGTCTGGTGGCTGGTGCCAATACCCAAGTATGCTTCATCAATTCATGCCCATAGACTTAGATTGGTCAGATCTAGTCCAACGGCTGGTGCCAATACCTCTGTAGGCTTCATCAGTTCATGCCCATAGACTTGGATTGGTCAAATCTAGTCTTAGAGTCAGATTGGTCAAATAAAGTCTTGCAGCTGGTGCCGATACCTCTGTAGGCTTCATCAGTTCATGGTGCCAATACCCTAATAGGCTTTATCAGTTTATGCTCGTAGACTTAGATTGGTCAGATCTAGTCTTAGACTTAGATTGGTCAGATCTAGTCTGGTGGCTGGGGCCAATACCCAAGTATGCTTCATCAGTTCATGCCCATAGACTTAGATTGGTCAGATTTAGTATAGCGTTGGGTGCCAATACCTCTGTAGGCTTCATCAGTTCATGCCCATAGACTTGGATTGGTCAGATCTAGTCTTAGACTTAGATTGGTCAGATCTAGTCTGGTGGCTGGTGCCAATACCCAAGAATGCTTCATCAGTTCATGCTCATTGACTTAGATTGGTCAGATCTAGTCTAGCGGCTGGTGCCAATACCCCAGAAGGCTTCATCCGTTCATGCCCATAGACTTAAATTGGTCAGATCTAGTCTTAGACTTACATTGGTCAAATCTAGTCTTAGATTTAGATCGGTCAAATCTAGTCTTGCAGCTGGTGCCGATACCTCTGTGGGCTTCATCAGTTCATGCCCATAGACTTAGATTGGTCAGATCTAGTCTAGCGGTTGGTGCCAATACCTCTGTAGGCTTCATCAGTTCATGGCCATTGACTTAGATTGGTCAGATCTAGTCTTAGACTTAGATTGGTCCGATCTAGTCTGGTGGCTGGTGCCAATACCCAAATATGCTTCATCAGTTCATGCTCATAGACTTAGATTGGTCAGATCTAGTCTAGCGGTTGGTGCCAATACCTCTGTAGGCTTCATCAGTTCATGGCCATTGACTTAGATTGGTCAGATCTAGTCTTAGACTTAGATTGGTCAGATCTAGTCTGGTGGCCGGTTCCAATACCCAAGTATGCTTCATCAGTTGATGCTCATACACTGAGATTGGTCAGTTCTAGTCTAGCGGTTGGTGCCAATACCTCTGTAGGCTTGTTCAGTTCATGCCCATAGACTAAGTTTAGTCAAATTTAGTCTTAGACTTAGACTTAGATTGGTCAAATAAAGTCTTGCAGCTGGTCCCGATACCTCTGTAGGCTTAATCAGTTCATGGTGCCAATACCCTAATAGGCTTTATCAGTTTATGCTCGTAGACTTAGATTGGTCAGATCTAGTCTTAGACTTAGATTGGTCAGATCTAGTCTGGTGGCTGGGGCCAATACCCAAGTATGCTTCATCAGTTCATGCCCATAGACTTAGATTGGTCAGATCGAGTCTTAGACTTAGATTGTTCAGATCTAGTCTAGCGGCTGTTGCCAATACCTCAGTAGGATTCATCGGTTCATGCCTACAGACTTAGATAGGTCAGATCTAGTATTAGTCTTAGACTGGTCAGATCCAGTCTAGCGGTTGGTGCTAATACCTCAGTAGGCTTCATCAATTCATGCCCATAGACTTAGGTTGGTCAAATCTAGTCTTAGACTTACATTGGTCAAATCTGGTCTTAGACTTAGATCGGTCAAATCTAGTCTTGCAGCTGGTGCCGATACCTCTGTAGGCTTCATCAGTTCCTGCCCATAGACTTAGATTGGTCAGATCTAGTCTTGCAGCTGGCGCCGATACCTCTGTATACTTTATCAGTTCATGCTCGTAGACTTAGATTGGTCAGATCTAGTCTAGCGGTTGGTGCCAATACCTCTGTAGGCTTCATCAGTTCATGCCCATAGACTTAGATTGGTCAGATCTAGTCTTAGACATAGATTGGTCAGATCTAGTCTGGTGGCTGGTGCCAATACCCAAGTATGCTTCATCAATTCATGCCCATAGACTTAGATTGGTCAGATCTAGTCCAACGGCTGGTGCCAATACCTCTGCAGGCTTCATCAGTTCATGCCCATAGACTTGGATTGGTCAAATCTAGTCTTAGAGTCAGATTGGTCAAATAAAGTCTTGCAGCTGGTGCCGATACCTCTGTAGGCTTCATCAGTTCATGGTGCCAATACCCTAATAGGCTTTATCAGTTTATGCTCGTAGACTTAGATTGGTCAGATCTAGTCTTAGACTTAGATTGGTCAGATCTAGTCTGGTGGCTGGGGCCAATACCCAAGTATGCTTCATCAGTTCATGCCCATAGACTTAGATTGGTCAGATTTAGTATAGCGTTGGGTGCCAATACCTCTGTAGGCTTCATCAGTTCATGCCCATAGACTTGGATTGGTCAGATCTAGTCTTAGACTTAGATTGGTCAGATCTAGTCTGGTGGCTGGTGCCAATACCCAAGAATGCTTCATCAGTTCATGCTCATTGACTTAGATTGGTCAGATCTAGTCTAGCGGCTGGTGCCAATACCCCAGAAGGCTTCATCCGTTCATGCCCATAGACTTAAATTGGTCAGATCTAGTCTTAGACTTACATTGGTCAAATCTAGTCTTAGATTTAGATCGGTCAAATCTAGTCTTGCAGCTGGTGCCGATACCTCTGTGGGCTTCATCAGTTCATGCCCATAGACTTAGATTGGTCAGATCTAGTCTAGCGGTTGGTGCCAATACCTCTGTAGGCTTCATCAGTTCATGGCCATTGACTTAGATTGGTCAGATCTAGTCTTAGACTTAGATTGGTCCGATCTAGTCTGGTGGCTGGTGCCAATACCCAAATATGCTTCATCAGTTCATGCTCATAGACTTAGATTGGTCAGATCTAGTCTAGCGGTTGGTGCCAATACCTCTGTAGGCTTCATCAGTTCATGGCCATTGACTTAGATTGGTCAGATCTAGTCTTAGACTTAGATTGGTCAGATCTAGTCTGGTGGCCGGTTCCAATACCCAAGTATGCTTCATCAGTTGATGCTCATACACTGAGATTGGTCAGTTCTAGTCTAGCGGTTGGTGCCAATACCTCTGTAGGCTTGTTCAGTTCATGCCCATAGACTAAGTTTAGTCAAATTTAGTCTTAGACTTAGACTTAGATTGGTCAAATAAAGTCTTGCAGCTGGTCCCGATACCTCTGTAGGCTTAATCAGTTCATGGTGCCAATACCCTAATAGGCTTTATCAGTTTATGCTCGTAGACTTAGATTGGTCAGATCTAGTCTTAGACTTAGATTGGTCAGATCTAGTCTGGTGGCTGGGGCCAATACCCAAGTATGCTTCATCAGTTCATGCCCATAGACTTAGATTGGTCAGATCTAGTCTAGCGTTGGGTGCCAATACCTCTGTAGGCTTCATCAGTTCATGCCCATAGACTTGGATTGGTCAGATCTAGTCTTAGACTTAGATTGGTCAGATCTAGTCTGGTGGCTGGTGCCAATACCCCAGAAGGCTTCATCCGTTCATGCCCATAGACTTAAATTGGTCAGATCTAGTCTTAGACTTACATTGGTCAAATCTAGTCTTAGATTTAGATCGGTCAAATCTAGTCTTGCAGCTGGTGCCGATACCTCTGTAGGCTTCATCAGTTCATGCCCTTAGACTTAGATTGGTCAGATCTAGTCTAGCAGCTGGTGCCAATACCCCAGAAGGCTTCATCCGTTCATGCCCATAGACTTAGATTGGTCAGATCTAGTCTTAGACTTACATTGGTCAAATCTACTCTTAGATTTAGATCGGTCAAATCTAGTCTTGCAGCTGGTGCCGATACCTCTGTAGGCTTAATCAGTTCATGCCCATAGACTTAGATTGGTCAGATCTAGTATTGCGGCTGGTGCCAAAACCTCAGTAGGCTTCATCAGTTCATGCCCATAGCCTTAGATTGGTCAGATCTAGTCTTCGACTTAGATTGGTCAGATCTAGTCTTGCGACTGGTGCCAATATCTCAGTAGGTTTCATCAGTTCAAGCTAATAAACTTAGATTGGTCAGATCTAGTCTAGAAGCTGGTGCCAATTCCCCAGTAGCTTTCATCAGTTCATGCCCATTGACTAAGTTTGGTCACATCTAGTCTTGGACTTAGATTGGTCAAATATAGTCTAGCGGCTGGTGCCGATACCTCTGTAGGCTTCATCAGTTCATGGTGCTGATACCCCAATAGGCTTTATCAGTTTATGCTCGTAGACTTAGATTGGTCAGATCTAGTCTTAGACTTAGATTGGTCAGATCTAGTCTGGTAGCAGGTGCCAATACCCAAGTATGCTTCATCAGTTCATGCCCATAGACTTAGATTGGTCAGATCTAGTCTGGTGGCTGGTGCCAATACCCAAGTATGCTTCATCAGTTCATGCTCATAGACTTAGATTGGTCAGATCTAGTCTAGCGGTTGGTGCTAATACCTCTGTAGGCTTCATCAGTTCATGCCCATAGACTTAGATTGGTCAGATCTAGTCTTAGACTTAGATTGGTCAGCTCTAGTCTAGCGGTTGGTGCCAATACCTCTGTAGGCTTCATCAGTTCATGCCCATAGACTTAGATTGGTCAGATCTAGTCTAGCGGTTGGTGCCAATACCTCTGTAGGCTTCATCAGTTCATGCCCATAGACTTAGATTGGTCAGATCTAGTCTTAGACTTAGATTGGTCAGATTTAGTCTGGTAGCAGGTGCCAATACCCAAGTATGCTTCATCAGTTCATGCCCATAGACTTAGATTGGTCAGATCTAGTCTAGCGGTTGGTGCCAATACCTCTGTAGGCTTCATCAGTTCACGCCCATGGACTTAGATTGGTCAGATCGAGTCTTAGACTTAGATTGGTCAGATCTAGTCTAGCGGCAGGTGCCAATACCTCCGTAGGCTTCATCAGTTCATGCCCATAGACTTAGATTGGTCAGATCTAGTCTGGTGGCTGGGGCCAATACCCAAGTATGCTTCATCAGTTCATGCCCATAGACTTAGATTGGTCAGATTTAGTATAGCGTTGGGTGCCAATACCTCTGTAGGCTTCATCAGTTTATGCCCATAGACTTGGATTGGTCAGATCTAGTCTTAGACTTAGATTGGTCAGATCTAGTCTGGTGGCTGGTGCCAATACCCAAGAATGCTTCATCAGTTCATGCTCATTGACTTAGATTGGTCAGATCTAGTCTAGCGGCTGGTGCCAATACCCCAGAAGGCTTCATCCGTTCATGCCCATAGACTTAAATTGGTCAGATCTAGTCTTAGACTTACATTGGTCAAATCTAGTCTTAGATTTAGATCGGTCAAATCTAGTCTTGCAGCTGGTGCCGATACCTCTGTGGGCTTCATCAGTTCATGCCCATAGACTTAGATTGGTCAGATCTAGTCTTAGACTTAGATTGGTCAGATCTAGTCTGGTAGCAGGTGCCAATACCCAAGTATGCTTCATCAGTTCATGCCCATAGACTTAGATTGGTCAGATCTAGTCTGGTGGCTGGTGCCAATACCCAAGTATGCTTCATCAGTTCATGCTCATAGACTTAGATTGGTCAGATCTAGTCTAGCGGTTGGTGCTAATACCTCTGTAGGCTTCATCAGTTCATGCCCATAGACTTAGATTGGTCAGATCTAGTCTTAGACTTAGATTGGTCAGCTCTAGTCTAGCGGTTGGTGCCAATACCTCTGTAGGCTTCATCAGTTCATGCCCATAGACTTAGATTGGTCAGATCTAGTCTAGCGGTTGGTGCCAATACCTCTGTAGGCTTCATCAGTTCATGCCCATAGACTTAGATTGGTCAGATCTAGTCTTAGACTTAGATTGGTCAGATTTAGTCTGGTAGCAGGTGCCAATACCCAAGTATGCTTCATCAGTTCATGCCCATAGACTTAGATTGGTCAGATCTAGTCTAGCGGTTGGTGCCAATACCTCTGTAGGCTTCATCAGTTCACGCCCATGGACTTAGATTGGTCAGATCGAGTCTTAGACTTAGATTGGTCAGATCTAGTCTAGCGGCAGGTGCCAATACCTCCGTAGGCTTCATCAGTTCATGCCCATAGACTTAGATTGGTCAGATCTAGTCTGGTGGCTGGGGCCAATACCCAAGTATGCTTCATCAGTTCATGCCCATAGACTTAGATTGGTCAGATTTAGTATAGCGTTGGGTGCCAATACCTCTGTAGGCTTCATCAGTTTATGCCCATAGACTTGGATTGGTCAGATCTAGTCTTAGACTTAGATTGGTCAGATCTAGTCTGGTGGCTGGTGCCAATACCCAAGAATGCTTCATCAGTTCATGCTCATTGACTTAGATTGGTCAGATCTAGTCTAGCGGCTGGTGCCAATACCCCAGAAGGCTTCATCCGTTCATGCCCATAGACTTAAATTGGTCAGATCTAGTCTTAGACTTACATTGGTCAAATCTAGTCTTAGATTTAGATCGGTCAAATCTAGTCTTGCAGCTGGTGCCGATACCTCTGTGGGCTTCATCAGTTCATGCCCATAGACTTAGATTGGTCAGATCTAGTCTAGCGGTTGGTGCCAATACCTCTGTAGGCTTCATCAGTTCATGGCCATTGACTTAGATTGGTCAGATCTAGTCTTAGACTTAGATTGGTCCGATCTAGTCTGGTGGCTTGTGCCAATACCCAAATATGCTTCATCAGTTCATGCTCATAGACTTAGATTGGTCAGATCTAGTCTAGCGGTTGGTGCCAATACCTCTGTAGGCTTCATCAGTTCATGGCCATTGACTTAGATTGGTCAGATCTAGTCTTAGACTTAGATTGGTCAGATCTAGTCTGGTGGCCGGTTCCAATACCCAAGTATGCTTCATCAGTTGATGCTCATACACTTAGATTGGTCAGATCTAGTCTAGCGGTTGGTGCCAATACCTCTGTAGGCTTGTTCAGTTCATGCCCATAGACTAAGTTTAGTCAGATTTAGTCTTAGACTTAGACTTAGATTGGTCAAATAAAGTCTTGCAGCTGGTCCCGATACCTCTGTAGGCTTAATCAGTTCATGGTGCCAATACCCTAATAGGCTTTATCAGTTTATGCTCGTAGACTTAGATTGGTCAGATCTAGTCTTAGACTTAGATTGGTCAGATCTAGTCTGGTGGCTGGGGCCAATACCCAAGTATGCTTCATCAGTTCATGCCCATAGACTTAGATTGGTCAGATCTAGTCTAGCGTTGGGTGCCAATACCTCTGTAGGCTTCATCAGTTCATGCCCATAGACTTGGATTGGTCAGATCTAGTCTTGGACTTAGATTGGTCAGATCTAGTCTGGTGGCTGGTGCCAATACCCCAGAAGGCTTCATCCGTTCATGCCCATAGACTTAAATTGGTCAGATCTAGTCTTAGACTTACATTGGTCAAATCTAGTCTTAGATTTAGATCGGTCAAATCTAGTCTTGCAGCTGGTGCCGATACCTCTGTAGGCTTCATCAGTTCATGCCCTTAGACTTAGATTGGTCAGATCTAGTCTAGCAGCTGGTGCCAATACCCCAGAAGGCTTCATCCGTTCATGCCCATAGACTTAGATTGGTCAGATCTAGTCTTAGACTTACATTGGTCAAATCTAGTCTTAGATTTAGATCGGTCAAATCTAGTCTTGCAGCTGGTGCCGATACCTCTGTAGGCTTAATCAGTTCATGCCCATAGACTTAGATTGGTCAGATCTAGTATTGCGGCTGGTGCCAAAACCTCAGTAGGCTTCATCAGTTCATGCCCATAGCCTTAGATTGGTCAGATCTAGTCTTCGACTTAGATTGGTCAGATCTAGTCTTGCGACTGGTGCCGATATCTCAGTAGGTTTCATCAGTTCATGCTAATAAACTTAGATTGGTCAGATCTAGTCTAGAAGCTGGTGCCAATTCCCCAGTAGCTTTCATCAGTTCATGCCCATAGACTAAGTTTGGTCACATCTAGTCTTGGACTTAGATTGGTCAAATATAGTCTAGCGGCTGGTGCCGATACCTCTGTAGGCTTCATCAGTTCATGGTGCTGATACCCCAATAGGCTTTATCAGTTTATGCTCGTAGACTTAGATTGGTCAGATCTAGTCTTAGACTTAGATTGGTCAGATCTAGTCTGGTAGTAGGTGCCAATACCCAAGTATGCTTCATCAGTTCATGCCCATAGACTTAGATTGGTCAGATCTAGTCTGGTGGCTGGTGCCAATACCCAAGTATGCTTCATCAGTTCATGCTCATAGACTTAGATTGGTCAGATCTAGTCTAGCGGTTGGTGCTAATACCTCTGTAGGCTTCATCAGTTCATGCCCATAGACTTAGATTGGTCAGATCTAGTCTTAGACTTAGATTGGTCAGCTCTAGTCTAGCGGTTGGTGCCAATACCTCTGTAGGCTTCATCAGTTCATGCCCATAGACTTAGATTGGTCAGATCTAGTCTAGCGGTTGGTGCCAATACCTCTGTAGGCTTCATCAGTTCATGCCCATAGACTTAGATTGGTCAGATCTAGTCTTAGACTTAGATTGGTCAGATCTAGTCTGGTAGCAGGTGCCAATACCCAAGTATGCTTCATCAGTTCATGCCCATAGACTTAGATTGGTCAGATCTAGTCTAGCGGTTGGTGCCAATACCTCTGTAGGCTTCATCAGTTCACGCCCATAGACTTAGATTGGTCAGATCGAGTCTTAGACTTAGATTGGTCAGATCTAGTCTAGCGGTTGGTGCCAATACCTCTGTAGGCTTCATCAGTTCATGCCCTTCGACTTAGATTGGTCAGATCTAGTCTTAGACTTAGATTGGTCAGATCTAGTCTGGTGGCTGGTGCCAATACCCAAGCATGTTTCATCAGTTCATGCTCATAGACTTAGATTGGTCAGATCTAGTCTAGCGGTTGGTGCCAATACCTCTCTAGGCTTCATCAGTTCACGCCCATAGACTTAGATTGGTCAGATCGAGTCTAGCGGCTGGTGCCAATACCTCCGTAGGCTTCATCAGTTCATGCCCATAGACTTCGATTGGTCAGATCTAGTCTTGCAGCTGGCGCCGATACCTCAGTATACTTAATCAGTTCATGCTCGTAGACTTAGATTGGTCAGATCTAGTCTAGCGGTTGGTGCCAATACCTCTGTAGGCTTCATCAGTTCATGCCCATGGACTTAGATTGGTCAGATCTAGTCTTAGACTTTGATTGGTCAGATCTAGTCTTAGACTTAGATTGGTCAGATCTAGTCTTAGGCTTCAACTGGTCGGTGGAAATGGCGCCATGGTGATATTTCTGACTCCTGGAAGACCCGCAACATGCAGAAAAAAGCTCCTTTCGTACACGTAGCCTATCGACAAATACTCACGGACTAGTCGACGACTCAAACATCTCCAGAAAACTCTCACCTGCAGCCTGGAAATGTTCACCGTGGAGACTGACACAGAAAAGTTGTGGCGCAAACAAAAGCGGACAAAGAAACGCAGATTTAGTGACTAATTCCCCCAGAGTCCAGGTCTTGGCAGGCAGCTCCTCACCTGATGATGAAGCATCCTGGCCCAGGTAAGTTCCTGGCTGAGGAAGGCACAACACTGATGGAAACAGCCAAATGGAGACAAATGATCTTTTGCGGCCCAGAGGAGTTCCTGCAATTGCCGCGGCAACACATTATTGCTTTGCTGCCAGGCCGATCACATTTTTGTTCCCCACATCACTTTCCAAATGATAAATACTGGAATGAAAAGAAAACTGTAGCACGCCGTCTGAGCGCCTTGTCTGGGAGTCGCGGCAGAAAGAAATATGATACGCGGAGTAAAGCCTGTGGAGGAAAGATGGGATTTTTCAACTGCTGGGTCGTGGATATCATACTTATAATATTTCATATTGAGCCAAGCTATTTATATTTATGTTGTTTTAATTAAAAACACGCCATTTTTATCTTTCTCCTCTTAAATTTTCTCCTATTTTTCTCAATATATTATAATAATTATAAGATATATATATATATACACATATAAATATATATATATATACATATATATGTATGTATGTATACATATATACATATATATATGTATACATATATGTGTGTATATATATAGATATGTGTATATATATATGTATATATACACACATATTTATACATATATGTGTACATATATATATACACGTGTGTATGTACAGATATATACATACATACATACAGACAGACACACACATATATGAAAAAAATAAATATATATGTGTATATATATATATATATATATATATATATATACATACACACACATACATGCATGTATGTATATATATGTGTATTTATATGTATGTATTTATATATACATACATATATACTGTGTATATACAAACATATATATATATATATATACACACATAAACATATATGTATACATACACACATATGTACATATATGTGTATATATATGTATATATACACACACACACACACACACACACACACACACACACACACACACACACACACACACACATATTATATATATATATATGTATATATGTATATATATATATATATATATATATATATATATATATATACATATATATATATATATATATATATATATATATATATATATATACATATATATATATATATATATATAGGCGACTTGTCCAGGATGTACCCCGCCTTCGCGCGATTGTAGCTGAGATAGGCACCAGCGCCCCCTGCGACCCCAAAGGGAATAAGCGGTAGAAAATGGATGGATATATATATATATATATATATATATATACATATATATATATTTTACTCCCGTGTCAACCTCCATAAAGTTTTGTAATCAATCAGCTAAAATGCACCAAACAGATAAGTTCGGCGAGTTTTTTCGCATTTTTCCCATCATGCTTTGTAATGTATTTAAATGGGTGTAATTCTGATTATTTTATAGTGCATGTACATTTTCAAATTTTTTTATCATGTCCACAAAATTCATTAGGCAGGTTGTGTTATGTGTCACCATGTGTGTTCACACTTTGTTATGGTTGGATTATTAGTATTGTTATTATTTTTGTTGCACCATGACTAGGGAAGGTCGTTTGCATTGGGCCATTTGAGTAAACTCTGCCCAACATCCACAATATCATTACAGGTCATTGACCTGATTTACTCAAGCTATCCAGCAGATGGCGACACAACAGTAGCTTCAAACAAGTCCAACTTGTACAGTGAATCCTGCCGAATTGACCGTAGCTTAGACACCGCAGCTCTAGTCTTTTAACAATATCAAAATAAAATGTACTCATTCCACCAATATACATATTTGATAAGGATTCACTGGCTAAATCAAGCGGAATAAAGGGGCTCTAAAGGATTTGAACTCAACGACATAAGTGGTGGGGGGTGGTGTTTAGGCCACGTCCGATTGGGAGGAGGCCATGGGGAAGACCGTGGACACGTCGGGCCTGGGAACGCCTCAGGATCCCCCGGGAAGACCTGGACGAAGTGGCTGGGGAGAGAGAAGTCTGGGCTTCCCTGCTTAGGCTGCTGCCCCCGCGACCCGACCTCGGATAAACGGAAGAAGATGGACGGATCGATGGACGGACTTAGGTGGACATCCGGACATATTTTCCAGAGCCCGTCCGCTAATGTTGCTTATCAAAATGATTAATTTTACACCGAACCGCGTCTCCCCCCCCGTTCGCCCATTTTGTCCTTCTCCTCCATTTCTGTGCTTGATTTCATCGACAGCTCGGCTTAGTCGTCCTCGACAGCAGCTATCAAAACAGCAGCCGGGGTCTATATTTCCCAGCAGTGTGCCGGCGGGGGACTAATGGCCGCAATCAGAGGAAAAATAAAGGATTCCAGACCAGGCAGGATATAAAACTCACAGTGGAAAAGTCTGCCAAATGTAATGAATTTGAGAGGACATATGGCGGCATCTTTCCCTCTCGTTCCTTCTGATTTACCGCCGTGGCTTTAAAGAGACATTTGACTTAATGTGGGGGACAGAAATGTAAAAGTGCTCTAAACGGCTCCAATGTATTTGGAGTTCTAGCACGTTATTTTGTTTTACGTCTACTAGGGTTGTCCAAAAAATTTGCGATTCCTATTTGTAACGATTCTTAATCCATTAAAAATAAAATATTGCGTTTGGACCAGATGTTCCTATCAGGGAATTTAAGTTGCTGGTCAATCCCAAGTTCTTTTGATGACACATAAGCTGATTTTAAATGATAACCCAGAAAAGAATAGGTATTTTGCAATTTATTCCAAAGCTTTGGGATAATGCTTTGGATGCAAATAAGCTGAAGTCTGTTATTGAAGCATCCTGTGCATCCATAACTCCTCAGCAATGCCACAGGCCGATTGCCTCCGTGCAAAAGGATTCCCAACCAACTACTTAGTGCATTAATAGACATTTTCAAATGTTTGATTTTGTTTTACTGTTATAAATCTTTTTTTTTTTACTTGGTCTGAGGAAATATTCTCATTTTTTTGAGATAGGATTTTTCAGTTTTCTTAAGCTGTATGCCATAATCAGCAATATTAAAACAAAAATAAAAGACTTGAAATATTTCAGATGATGTGTAATGAATCCAGATTGTATGACATTTTCATGTTTTTAGTTGCAATACAGAAAATAAAGGATTTTATCACATTATTCTAATTTTCTGTACATTCTGAGTGTCTCATTCAGTAAAAAAAAATACCATTCCTTTTTTTTTTCAGACGTTTTTTAGCATTCAATCAGACATTATTGGGAGGTTTTGTATTAGTCATTTTTTTCTAGAGTTAAAATAATTGCCCGGGCCTGATCTACATCAACGATAAGATTTGACCGAACAGGACATGGTATGAACAAAAACTTTCACCTTGCAGATCAAACAATTATTTAACTCAATCAAACACAAATTAATAGTTTTTTTTACACTTGGCAGTTTTTGTCAGTTAAAACATTGATTGAGCGTCTCCATTAAATGACGAGTAAACACAAACGCTACCATGCATGCTAAAGTAACTCTAAAGGGCCCGCAGATTTCACACCCAATTACTGTTGCGTTGGAAAGTATTTAACCCTCATTATAAACTCCATCGTTGGAGTGGATTGCAATAAATCATCAACGCAACCGCGGCTCAAAATAGTAGAGTCATGTCTTTTGTGATCATGTTCTGTTTAGTTCTGTTCTGTTTTGTTTTTGACTCCATTAGTTTCTATTTTTTTCACCACTCACGCACCTGATTTGTCCGGACTCACGCACCTGTCATCACTGCACCCATTTAAGCCTGTGTTTGCCAGGCAGTCGGCCTGGCGACATCACCCTTTACCACCCTCGACAAAACCTTGTTATCCATGCCGATGATCGCTGTTCCTTTCTCGTTCCAAGTAATTTTTTCCTTACTCATGCCGTGGTGCAAGTTTTTGTTTTATGACCATAGTTTTGCCTTAGTGTAAGTTTTGTTTTCATAGCTAAGTTTCGTACCTCCGTTGTGAGCGCCTTTCATTGGTTCCTTTTTCGAGTTATTGATTAAAAGATGTCCTTACCTTCACGCCATGTCCGTTCCAACCGCTTTGCACCATGGGAAAACAAACCTCGCCAAAGTCCACGCCATCATGACAAGTAGGTTGCAGAGAAATGTGAGGGTGTTGATTGATGCTCATGCTTTCTTTTTCGTAGTTCTAGAGAAAGGTACATATTTGATCAATCAATCAATCAATCAATCAATCAATCAATGTTTATTTCTATAGCCATATGACAAGTGTCTCAAAGATGACATCCTTGAGCAAGGAAAAACTTCACAACTCAGTGGGATGTCAATACGAATGACTGTGGGAAACCTTGGAGGGGACCCCCCTCCCTCTAGGGGGGACCGGATGCAATGGACGTCGTAAGGGTCTAACATAGTACTGCGATAGTCCAGTCCACAGTCCAAGCAACATATCTAACTCTTTAGAAATTGAAAAGAATATGTTTTTGTTTTTTTTGCATTTGACGAATAAGAAGCGTCTAAATCCTATTTGGCGAGATCAGGGGTCGGCAACCTAAAATGTTAAACCGACAATACACAAAAAAACAAATCTGTTTGGAGCCGCAAAAAATGAAAGTGTTATAATGAAGACAACACATGCGAAAGTGTCTATATTAGCTAAAATAGCCTACTATCAAAATGACTTTAGAAGTCTTCTATGAGTCTTATAATGAATGAAACACATGACATAAGTGTTTATATTAGTTATAATAGCCTACTATCAAAATTACTTGAAAACGTCCTATATAAGTCCTGTAATGAAGACAACACATGCCATAAGTGTCTATATTAGCCTACTATCAAAATGACTAAAACAGTCTTGTATAAGTGTTATAATGAAGACAACACATGATATGTCTATATTAGCGAGAATAGCCTACTATCAAAATGACTTTAAAAGTCTTATAATGAAGACAACACATGATATAAGTGTCTATATTAGTTATAATAGCCTACTATCAAAATGACTTTAATAGTGTTATATAAGTCTTATAAAGACAACACATGACGTAAGTGTCTAAATAAGTTATAATAGCCTACTAACAAAATTACTTTAAAAGTCCTATATAAGTCTTATAATGAAGACAACACATGACGAAATACTCTATATTAGCCTACTATCAAAATAATTTCAAAAGTCTTCTAAAATGTTTATAATGGAGACAACACCTGCTGTAAGTGTCTATATTGGCTAGAATAGCCTACTATCAAAATGACTTTAGAAGTCTTCTATGAGTCTTATAATGAATACAACACATGATGTAAGTGTCTATATTAGTTATAATAGCCTACTATCAAAATTACTTGAAAAAGTCCTATATAAGTCCTGTAATGAAGACAACACATGCCATAAGTGTCTATATTAGCCTACTATCAAAATGACTTTAAAAGTCTTATAATGAAGACAACACATGCGAAAGTGTCTATATTAGCTAGAAAAGCCTACTATCAAAATGACTTTAAAGGTCTTATATAAGTCTTATAATGAAGACAACACATGTGAAAGTGTCTATATTAGCTAGAAAAGCCTACTATCAAAATGACTTTAAAGGTCTTATATGAGTCTTATAATGAAGACAACACATGAAGTAAGTGTCTAAATAAGTTATAATAGTCTACTAACAAAATTAATTTAAAAGTCCTATATGAGTCTTATAATGAAGACAACACATGACGAAATACTTTTTATTAGCCTACTATCAAAATTACTTCAAAAGTCTTCTAAAATGTTTATAATGAAGACAACACATGATGTAAGTGTCTATATTAGCTAGAATAGCCTACTATAAAAATGACTTTAAAAGTCTTCTATGAGTCTTTTTATGAATGCAACACATGACATAAGTGTCTATATTAGTTATAATAGCCTACTATCAAAATTACTTGAAAACGTCCTATATAAGTCCTGTAATGACGACAACACATGCCATAAGTGTCTATATTAGCCTACTATCAAAATGACTAAAACAGTCTTGTATAAGTGTTATAATGAAGGCAACACATGATGTGTCTATATTAGCGAGAATAGCCTACTATCAAAATGACTTTAAAAGTCTTATATAAGTCTTATAATGAAGACAACACATGATGTAAGTGTCTACATTAGCTATAACAGCCTACTATCAAAATGACTTTAAAAGTCTTATATAAGTCTTATAATGAAGGCAACACATGACGTAAGTGTCTAAATTAGTTATAATAGCCTACTATCAAAATCACTTTAAAAGTCTAATATAAGTCTTATAACGAAGACAACACATGACGAAAGTCTCTATATTAGCCTACTATCAAAATTACTTCAAAAGTCTTATAAAATGTTTACAATGAAGACAACACCTGATGTGCCTATATTAGTTAGAATAGCCTACTATCAAAATTACTTTAGAAGTATTATATAAGTGTTATAATGAAGACAACAGATGCGAAAGTGTCTACATTGGCTAAAATAGCCTACTATCAAAATTACTTTAAAAGTGCTATATAAGTCTTATAATGAAGACAACACATGACGAAAGTGTCTATATTAGCCTACTATCAAAATTACTTCAAAAGTCTTATACAAGTGTTATAATGAAGACAACATATGATGTAAGTGTCTATATTAGCGAGAATAGCCTACTATCAAAATGACTTTAAAAGCCTTATATAAGTCTTATAATGAAGACAACAGATGCGAAAGTGTCTATATTGGCTAAAATAGCCTACTATCAAAATGACTTTAAAAGTCTTCTCTAAGTCTTATAATGAAGACAACACATGACGTAAGTGTTAGCTATAATATAGACAAGGGGTAAGGTTAATGTTTATGTGAATTTTCTACCGCTTGTCCCTTTCTGGGTTGCAGGGTGTGCTGGAGCCTAACTCGGCTACATTCGGGCGGGAAGGCGGGGTTACACCCGGAGACATGCAAAACAAAATCATATACAAAGACGATGCAAGTAAAGGATATCAAATGAGCTCAAATATATCTACAAATGCGGAATAACGATGTTCAAATAGCCTAAATAGCATTTTAGCATCGATTAGCACTCCGACAAGTCAATAACATCAACAAAGCCCACCTTTTGTGCATTCACGCACGGTACAGAATAAAATGTTTGGCGGACAAAATGAGACAAAGAAAGTTTTGCATGTAAACAAACTATTGCGTCACAGTCCACTCACTATGGTGAGTTCAAGAACCGCTGAAAATCAGTAGGACAAAACAATGTTTGCCGAATACTCGAAGTGTACACATAAACATGTTACACAGCGGGGGGTCTTCTAGTTGTGAAGGTTTATGTCATGTTTGTCCTGAAACAAAAACATACCAAAATAATCATTTTTAAAAAATGGGAATTATGAATGAGGACGGTTATGATTGTGACTTTTTTTTTTTTCTGTGTGGTGAACACATCATGTGTGTAGATTGTTCCCACCGGGCTGCTGAGGCAGATGCTGAGTGCTTCATCAGCAGGGATGTAGTTGGGAGAGACGTCCACCAGAGGGCGGCAGACACACATTAAAGTACTCACCATCTGCAGCCCCTAAGCCATGTAAACCTGTGGTCCCCAACCACCGGGCCGCAGAATCATTTTTTTATTAATTCAAATATGTATATATATATTGTTTTGTATTAAATCAACATGAAAAACACAATATACACTTACAATTAGTGCATCAACTCAAAAAAACTCCCTTTTTCATGAAAAACAAAACAAAACAAAAAACAAGACATTTTTAGCGGAATTTTTTTTTCCCGAAAAATATTCATTTTCTGCCATTTTTGGGTTTTGTCGGGACTCCTGATAACTATTTGAGACATCTCCTACAACTACAGCACCAGTATTGTGCTGCAGAAGCAAATCCGTTTTTTTTTATTTTTGCCTAAGTGTCCCCCCTTACCATATTTTAGCAAAACTGTAGTTTTCAAAAAATATGCATTTTCTGCTATTTTCGGGTTTTGTCGGGACTCTTGATGAGGTTTTGAGACATATCCTACAACTACAGCACCAGTATTGTTCTACTAAAGCAAATCCTTTTTTTTTGGAATATTTTGAACTTTTTTTTTGCGAAAAAAGTTTTCCAAAAATATGTAATTTCTGCCATTTTCAGGTTTTGTCAGGACTCCAGATTACCTTTTTTAAGACACCTCCTACAACTACAGCACCAGTATTGTAATGCCGAAGCAAATCCCTTTTTTTGAATTTTTGCATAAGGGTCCCCCCTTACGACATTTTAGCGAAATTTTTTTTTTCAAAAATATGCACTTTCTGCCATTTTCGGGTTTTGTCGGGACTCCTGATGAGGTTTTGAGACATCTCCTACAACTACAGCACCAGTATTGTTCTACTAAAGCAAATGCTTTTTTTTGAATATTTAGAACTTTTTCTTTGCGAAAAAAGTTTTCCAAAAATATTCATTTTCTGCCATTTTCGGGGTTTTTTGGGACTCCTGATGAGGTTTTGAGACATCTCCTACAACTACAGCACCAGTATTGTGTTTCTGAAGCAAATCCCTTTTTTTTTTGAATTTTTGCATAAGGGTCCCCCCTTACGACATTTTAGCGAAAAAAAAAGTTTTCCAAAAATATGCATTTTCTGCCATTTTCGGGTTGTGTCGGAACTCCTGATGAGGTTTTGAGACATCTCCTACAACTACAGCACCAGTATTGTGTTTCTGAAGCAAATCCTTTTTTTAAAATATTTTGAACTTTTTGTCCGCGAAAAAAGTTTTCCAAAAATATGCATTTTCTGCCATTTTCGGGTTTTGTCAGGACCCCAGATTACCTTTTTTAAGACATCTCCTACAAGTACAGCACCGGTATTGCGTTTCTGAAGCAAATCCCTTTTTTTGAATTTTTGCATAAGGGTCCCCCCTTACGACATATTAGCGGGAAAAAAAAGTTTTCCAAAAATATGCATTTTCTGCCATTTTCGGGTTCTGTCGGGACTCCTGATGACGTTTTGAGACATCTCCTACAACTACAGCACCAGTATTGTGTTTCTGAAGCAAATCCGTTTTTTTTAAATTTTAATACCTTTTTTTAGTGAATATTTTTCCCCAAAAATATGCATTTTCTGCCATTTTCGGGTTCTGTCGGGACTCCTGACGACATTTTGAAACATATCCTACAGCTGCAGCACCTGTATTGTGCTGCTGAAGTAAATACATTTTTTTGAATTTTTGCATAAGGGTCCCCCCTTACGAAATTTTAGCGAAAAAAAAAAAAAGTTTTCCAAAACTATGCATTTTCTGCCTTTTTCGGGTTTTGTCGGAACTCCTGATGACGTTTTGAGACATCTCCTACAACTACAGCACTATCATTGGACTGCTGAAGCAAGTCATTTTTGAAAAATTTTGTGTAAGGGCTCCTTACGACATTTTAGCGATTATTTTTTTTTTCTAATTTTCATGTTCTGCCATTTCGGGTTTTGTTGGGACTCCTGATGTGGTTTAGATACTTCTCCTACTATTACAGGACCAGTATTGTGCTGCTGAAGCAAGTCCGTTTTTTTTTTAATTTTTGTTTAAGGGTCCCCCCTTACCACATTTTTTAGATTTTTTTTCCCGGAAAATATGCATTTCTTTCATTTTCGGGCTTTATCAAGACTCCTGATGACGATGTTGACGAGTTGTTGACAGTAGCCCAATTAGGTGACCTCACGTTGAACGTGACTGTGATTGGATACTCACCCGTCACTCCCAAGTGTCCAATCACAAGTAGCGATTCACAAAAGCTGGCCATACCCGGCCAGCGGAGAAATCAGCGGTTCTCCCCTTTTTCAACTAACAAAGAAGCAAAGCAAAAAGTTGATTAGGTGCCAAATATATATTTGCAAAGCCATTTTCAAGAAGGATATTTAAAATGAAACTTCCTGAGTACTGTACAGAGTGCACTAGGCTGCATGTTTGAACAAGATTCATATACCAGTGATTGAAAAGAAACAGAGCAGAACAGAGTCGCTCCATTACTGATTGTCCCAGATTTGTGAATGACACAGTTTTTCCACATGGATGAGAAAAATAATTTGCCGTCCAACCTCACAGAACCTTTTCAAATATTGACTGTCATTGGTGTGCCCTTCTCTCCTCTATTTCGCCATCTTATCAGTACTGTCTTGATTGCTTTTTTTTTTTTTTTTTTCAAAAAAGCGTGTGGAATTATACGGTCGCTATATCAGAAATTCATACAATTTGCCTTTCGTTGGAACCACGTTAACAATTTAGTATTAGTATTATCATAAAATATCCTATTACAATTAAAATAATTAAACTGGGATGGAACTTCTGGAATCCGGTCTCCGGTGGAAACAATGGCCATGCCATGTTGAGAACATGTTGGGTTAGTTCCCGACGTCGAACAACTCGAAGATAACGCTAAAACAACACGCTTTTTGGCGACGTTTAATCAAAGTCGGGTTCTGACGTTGACTTGACCGTTGAATTTTGCTCATTTCCCTACCGACATTCTCAAAAGTGACAGTAGTAAGCTTAGGATCCTGAGAATATGCGAATAAAGCAATGAAAAGTTGATTCAAGGATAACTCTTGGACCAAAGTTGCCAGATGTCTAAGTGAGTTCTGCTTGGAACATGTGTTTTCGTAAGGTTTGCAAACACAAAAATTTAGTTATTTCTCTTAAAATGAAAGTATTGTGCTTAGAATACCGAGAAAATGTGAATAAAGCAATGAAACATTGTTTCAGGGATAACTCTTGGACCAAAGTTGCCAAATGTTTAAGTGAGTTCTGCTTGGAACATGTGCTTTTGTAAGGTTTGCAAACACCAAGATTTTTGTTTTTTTCCTCAAAATTGATGTAGTGAGCTTTGAAAACTCGAGAAAATGTAAATAAAGCAATGAAAAATTGTTTCAGGGATAACTCTTGAACCAAAGTTGCCAGATGTCTAAGTGAGTTCTGCTTGGAACATGTGTTTTCGTAAGGGTTGCAAACACAAAAATCTAGTTTTTTTCCTCAAACTGAAACTATTGTGCTTAGAATACTGAAAAAATGTGAATAAAGCAATGAAAAATTGTTCCGTGGATAACTCTTGGACCAAAGTTGCCAGATGTTTAAGTGAGTTCTGCTTGGAACATGTGTTTTTGTAAGGTTTGCAAACACCAACATTTTTTTTTCTTCTCGAAATTAAAGTTGTGAGCTTTGAAACTCAAGAAAATGTGAATAAAGCAATGAAAAATTGTTTCAGGGACAACTTTTGAACCAAAGTTGCCAGATGTCTAAGTGAGTTCTGCTTGGAACATGTGCTTTCGTAAGGTTTGCAAACACAAAAATTTGTTTTTTTCTCAAAATGAAAGTATTGTGCTTAGAATACCGAGAAAATGTGAATAAAGCAATGAAAAATTGTTTCAGGGATAACTCTTGGACCAAAGTTGCCAGATGTCTAAGTGAGTTCTGCTTGGAACATGTGTTTTCGTAAGGTTTGCAAACACAAAAATTTAGTATTTTTTTTTCTCAAACTGAAAGAATTGTGCTTAGAATACAGAGAAAATGTCAATAAAGGAATGAAAAATTGTTTCAGGGATAACTCTTGGACCAAAGTTGCCAGATGTCTAAGTGAGTTCTGCTTGGAACCTGAGATTTTGTAAAGTTTGCAAACACAAACATTTTTTTTTTCTCAAAATGAAAGAATTGTGCTTAAAATCCTGAGAAAATGTGAATAAAGCCATGAAAAATTGTTTCAGGGATAACTCTTGGACCAAAGTTGCCAGATGTCTAAGCGAGTTCTGCTTGGAACCTGAGATTTTGTAAGGTTTGCAAACACAAAAATTTGTTTTTTTCTCAAAATGAAAGAATTATGCTTAAAATCCTGACAAAATGTGAATAAAGCCATGAAAAATTGTTTCAGGGATAACTCTTGGACCAAAGTTGCCAGATGTCTAAGTGAGTTCTGCTTGGAACCTGAGATTTTGTAAGGTTTGCAAACAAAAAAATTTGTTTTTTTCTCAAAATGAAAGAATTATGCTTAAAATCCTGAGAAAATGTGAATAAAGCCATGAAAAATTGTTTCAGGGATAACTCTTGGACCAAAGTTGCCAGATGTCTAAGTGAGTTCTGCTTGGAACATGTGTTTTCGTAAGGTTTGCAAACACAAAAATTTTGTTTTTTTCTCAAACTGAAATAATTGTGCTTAGAATACCGTGAAAATGTGAATAAAGCAATGAAAAATTGTTCCACGGATAACTCTTGGACCAAAGTTGCCAGATGTCTAAGTAAGTTCTGCTTGGAACATGAGATTTTGTAAGGTTTGCAAACACAAAAATTTAGTTTTTTTCTCAAACTGAAACTATTGTGCTTAGAATACCGAGAAAATGTGAATAAAGCAATAAAAAAATGTTTCAGGGATAACTCTTGAACCAAAGTTGCCAGATGTCTAATTGAGTTCTGCTTGGAACATGTGCTTTCATAAGGTTTGCAAACACAAAAATTTAGTTTTTTTTTCTCAAACTGAAACTATTGAGTTTAGAATCCTGAGAAAATGTGAATAAAGCAATGAAAAATTGTTTCAGGGATAACTCTTGAACCAAAGTTGCCAGATGTTTAAGTGAGTTCTGCTTGGAACATGTGTTTTCGTAAGGTTTGCAAACACAAAATTTTTGTTTTTTCTCTCAAAATGAAAGTATTCTGCTTAAAATCCAGAGAAAATGTGAATAAACCCATGAAAAAATGTTTCAGGGATAACTCTTAAACCAAAGTTGCCAGATGTCTAAGTGAGTTCTGCTTGGAACATGTGCTTTCGTAAGGTTTGCAAACACAAAAATTTTGTTTTTTTTTCTTAAACTGAAACTATTGTGCTTAGAATACCGAGAAAATGTGAATAAAGCAATGAAAAATTGTTTCAGGGATAACTCTTGAACCAAAGTTGCCAGATGGGCTCAGGGGCACTTCAGAAAGCCACTGTCAGTAACTACAGTTGGTGGCGAATTCTATAAGTGCAAGTTAAAAAAACTCTACTATGCAAAGCGAAAGCCATTTATCAACAACACCCGGATCTCTCTTATGTGTGACTGCCATCAAATCACAGTCCACACATATCTCTCTTATGTGACTGCCATCATATTGCAGTCTGCATGTATCTTTTATGTGTGACTGCCATCATATTGCAGTCTGCACGTGTCTCTTATGTGTGACTGCCATCATATCGCAGTTTACACTTCTCTTATGTGTGACTGCCATCATAATGCAGTCTACATGTATCTTTTATGTGTGACTGCCATCATATCGCACTCTACACATATCTCTTATGTGTGACTGCCATCATATTGCAGTCTACACGTATCTCTTATGTGTGACTGCCATCATATCGCAGTTTACACTTCTCTTATGTGTGACTGCCATCATAATGCAGTCTACATGTATCTTTTATGTGTGACTGCCATCATATTGCAGTCTGCATGTATCTTTTATGTGTGACTCCCATCATATTGGTCTGCACGTGTCTCTTATGTGTGACTGCCATCATATCGCAGTCTACACGTATCTCTTATGTGTGACTGCCATCATATCGCAGTCTACACGTATCTCTTATGTGTGACTGCCATCATATTGCAGTCTACACGTATCTCTTATGTGTGACTGCCATCATATCGCACTCTACACATATCTCTTATGTGTGACTGCCATCATATTGCAGTCTACACGTATCTCTCTTATGTGTAACTGCCATCATATCGCAGTTTACACTTCTCTTATGTGTGACTGCCATCATATTGCAGTCTACATGTATCTTTTATGTGTGACTGCTTTCATATTGCAGTCTGCACGTGTCTCTTATGTGTGACTGCCATCATATCGCAGTCTACACGTATCTCTTATGTGTGACTGCCATCATATCGCAGTCTACATGTATATTTTATGTGTGACTGCCATCATATCGCACTCTACACACATCTCTTATGTGTGACTGCCATCATATCGCAGTTTACACTTCTCTTATGTGTGACTGCCATCATATTGCAGTCTACCAGATGTCTAAACTTAACTGTACGTTAGTGAGTTTCTGCTTGGAACATGTGCTTTTGTAAGGTTTGTAAACACCAAAAATGTATTTATTTTTTCTCAAAATGAAAGTATTGTGCTTAGAATTCTGAGAAAATGTGAATAAAGCCATAAAAAACTTTCAAGGATAACTCTTGAACCAAAGTTCAATCAATCGATGTTGTAGTGGTTTGCACATTTTGCTTGATTCGTTGCGATTCACTCTGTTGATGTACATTTCCTGCTTAATTCGCAGTTTCTTTGGATTTTAAGCACATTAATGTCATTTTGACGGAAAAAGAACCCTACATTTTTACGTTTGCAAATCGTACAAAAGCTCATTTTTCAATTAGCACTCACTAACATACAAACATACATATTTTCCCAAAAGGTGGAGAAGTTGGTATTTTTGCTTGAATATTGGATGTGGATTCCTCAAAAGGTGTGATATCAGCTCCATCCTAATATTCCGCAAACAATTAAACCATTTGACACATTTCTCTTTGTGGGTTTGTGAATTTGTCACTTGTTTTCTTCCACCTTTTCGTCTTTTTTTTGGTGTGAATTTGTCACTTGTTTTGTTCCACCTTTTCATCTTTTTCTTCCTCTTCTGGTCTTGTCTAATTAGCCGTGCAGACTCGACACACACACACACACACACACACGCACACACACACACACACACACACACACACACACACACACACACACACACACACACACACACACACACACACGCTAAAAAACATCAGACAATTCCCTCCTGAGCCTTCAGCTGCAACATCAACATTAGCAGAGATATGATCACCCGGCTCGGGGCGACGGAGCAGCTTTGCTCCCCGGCAGCCGCGCCGAGCAGATAAATAATTCTATCATCGGCCCTCACCCCTGGGCCCTTGGTGGCGCTACTTTTCGTCTTGGAAGAAAGCAACAGGTGGACAGCAGAACAAATCATGCTCTCTACGGAGGGGGGGGGGGGGGGGGGGGGGTGACTGTTGTTTATTATATGAGGACTGTGCAAAGTGAGAGGAAAAAACTATTAAAAATAGATAATTAAAACGACCACCATGCTGGGAGGAAAGAAAGAACACGCAATGTGATTTCAGTGGAAAGCTCGCCCTGACCACCTGAGGGCACCACAGACATTGGATGCCTTTGAAAAAAGGCTTAAAACCCCTTCTTTTAAAAAAAAAGCCTTTTTTTTTTTTTTAGATATGTGTGCTAGTTGTAGCTATTAGGCTGTTCTGGTTTTTACTTTATTTTACTATATATTTTACTTGTTGGGGCAGCTATTTGTGGTTCTGGCGTTGTTTTTTTTCAAATCAACACCGGTTTGGGGCCGCTATTTTGCATCTTACTTAAAAGGGAAGCGCAAAAGGACAGAGTTCTACTCCGCACGTTTCAACATGTTTGAAACGGTCAGATATTAGGCACGTCACACACCTCGTCTGTTCAGCAACATCCTTTTATAATTTAATTTTATATTTAATTTCACAACTGCCGGATGATTTAAGGGGGTGATTAAACGAATTAAATGGCTGCGTTTGGGTGTCATTTACCATATTTTTCAAAGCACAGGGCGCACCGCCGATGAGTGTGGCAGACTTTGGTTCAAGAGTTATCCTTGAAACACGTTTTTTGTTGCTTTATTAAAATTTTCTCCGGATTGTACGCACAATTAACCTCTTCCAACCTCCTAGGACGGAGCTCCGAGCCATGGGAGACCGGGCTTTCTGCTCCGCCGCGCCCAGTCTGTGGAGTGCTCTCCCTGACCACCTGAGGGTACCACAGACTGTGAATGCTTTTTTTTTTTTTAAGTATTTTTTTTTAGATATATGTGTGCTAGTTCTAGCTATTAGGCTGTTCTGGTTTTTATTTTATTTTGCTATATATTTTAGTTGTTGGGGCAGCTATTTGTGGTTCTAGCGTTGTTGTTTTTTCAAATGCAGTGAAGCACTTTGAGTTTGTTTGTTCAATGTAAAGTGCTTTTACATATAAAATCTATTATTACTATTATTATTATTAATTCTTTAATTTTGAGAAGGAAAACAAATATTTGTGTTTGCAAACCTTAGGTCCGAGAGTGACCCTTGAAACAACATTATAGGTGACGGGTAACAAAAAACAGCACCCATGGCAACATAAAAAACAACAACAAGCCTTTTATTGCTCTAGTTGTATTTTCAGCATATTCGAAGCACAATATTGTCATTTTGAGAAAAAAATACCTCAATATCAGGGTTTGCAAACCTTACAAAAGCACATGTTTCGAGTAGCACTCACTAACAACCATTAGTACAGTTAATTTGAGCAATTTGGCGACTTTGGTTCAAGGGTAACCCTTAAAACTATTTGTTTTCCTGCTTGAGTCAGATTTTATTTGGATTCCAAGCCCAATAATTGTCACGTTTGGAACGCATCGTGTGCGCGCTTTGTTTCACCCCCTGGATGCACGAGGACCAGACAGGCAGGAGTACCAAGTAAGACTTGATTTAATATATAAAAATGAAAAGAACACTGATACAAACGACAAAATAAAGCACGTGCCTACGCACGGGAAGCTAACGCTAAACTTAGCATGAGACAAAGTCCAAAAAACTGATGTGCCAAGCGCACGCGAAGCTAAGACGAGACTTAGCAAGGTTAAATACAAATACCAGAAACAAACCTGACTGTTGCATGTAGCAAACAACGGACCAAGACCGAACAAAAGGAGAAGGCAGGCTTAAATACAGACGTAAAAAATTACCAAAAGGTGCGCGAAGGAAAACAAGTAGCAGGTGGGACAAATGAAAAACCATGGAAACAAGATTAAACAGGAAGTGCAAAAACTAAGAACAGCACGAGTCCAAAACGATAAAGAAAACACAAAAGGACTCAGAAACCAAAACCAAGTGTTGCTAAAGCCAGCCGCAATACACCGATTCCCACCTACGTCTTTCTTCTTTGACGTCTCCATTATTAATTGAACAAATATCAAAAGATTCAGCAACACAGATGTCCAGAATACTGTGTAATTATGCGATTAAAGCAGACGACTTCTAGCTGGGATCATCGGTGCTGGATCAAAATGTCCGCGTCATCATATCGCAATGTTTTCAGCAGGATAATTCGCGCGAAATTTAAAATTGCAATTTAGTAAACTAGCATGTGTTGCAAAGTTAATATTTCATCATTGATATATAAACTATCAGACTGTGTGGTGGCTAGTAGTGGCTTTCAGTAGTCATCTGGCAACTTTGGTTCGAGAGTGGCAACTTTACAGCTGGCAAAAAGTTGAAAGGTGGAAAAATCAGCACCCATGGCAACAAAGAAAACAAACAAGGTTTCCAAAACGGAACTAACCACCAACTATTATGTTGGACCCAATATGGACTGGACTCTCACATCCACTATGGACTGGACTCTCACACTATTATGTTAGATCCACTATGGACTTGACTCACACACTATTATGTTAGATCCACTATGGACTGGACTCTCACACAATTATGTTAGATCCACTATGGACTGGACTCTCACTATTATGTTAGATCCACTATGGACTAGACTCTCACACAATTATGTTAGATCCACTATGGACTGGACTCTCACTATTATGTTAGATCGACTATGGACTGGACTCTCACACTATTATGTTAGATCCACTATGGACTGGACTCTCACTATTATGTTAGATCCACTATGGACTGGACTCTCACACTATTACGTTAGATCCACTATGGACTGGACTCTCTCTATTATGTTAGATTCAATATGGACTGGACTCCCACACTATTATGTTAGATCCACTATGGACTAGACTCTCACTATTATGTTAGATCCACTATGGACTGGACTCTCACTATTATGTTGGATTCAATATGGACTGGACTCTCACTATTATGTTAGATCCACTATGGACTAGACTCTCACCATTATGTTAGATCCACTATGGACTGGACTCTCACTATTATGTTGGATCCAATATGGACTTGACTCTCACACTATTATGTTAGATCCACTATGGACTAGACTCTCACTATTATGTTGGATCCAATATGGACTGGACTCTCACACTATTATGTTAGATCCACTATGGACTGGACTCTCACTATTATGTTAGATCCACTATGAACTGGACTCTCACACTATTATGTTAGATCCACTATGGACTGGACTCTCACTATTATGTTGGATCCAATATGGACTGGACTCTCACACTATTATGTTAGATCCACTATGGATTGGACTCTCACTATTATGTTAGATCCACTATGGACTGGACTCACACTATTATGTTAGATCCACTATGGATTGGACTCTCACACTATTATGTTAGATCCACTATGGACTAGACTCTCACTATTATGTTGGATCCACTATGGACTGGACTCTCACTATTATGTTAGATCCACTATGGACTGGACTCTCACACTATTATGTTAGATCCACTATGGACTGGACTCTCACACTATTACGTTAGATCCACTATGGACTAGACTCACCCACTATTACGTTAGATCCACTATGGACTGGACTCTCACACTATTATGTTAGATCCACTATGGACTAGACTCTCACTATTATGTTGGATCCACTATGGACTGGACTCTCACTATTATGTTAGATCCACTATGGACTGGACTCTCACACTATTATGTTAGATCCACTATGGACTTGACTCACACACTATTATGTTGGATCAACTATGGACTGGACTCTCACTATTATGTTAGATCCAATATGGACTGGACTCTCACTATTACGTTAGATCCACTACGGACTGGACTCTCACTATTATGTTAGATCCACTATGGACTGGACTCTCACACTATTATGTTAGATCCACTATGGACTGGACTCTCACACTATTATGTTAGATCCACTATGGACTAGACTCTCACTATTATGTTGGATCCACTATGGACTGGACTCTCACTATTATGTTAGATCCACTATGGACTGGACTCTGACACTATTATGTTAGATCCACTATGGACTGGACTCTCACACTATTATGTTAGATCCACTATGGACTAGACTCACCCACTATTACGTTAGATCCACTATGGACTGGACTCTCACACTATTATGTTAGATCCACTACGGACTGGACTCTCACTATTATGTTAGATCCACTATGGACTGGACTCTCACACTATTATGTTAGATCCACTATGGACTAGACTCTCACTATTATGTTGGATCCACTATGGACTGGACTCTCACTATTATGTTAGATCCACTATGGACTGGACTCTGACACAATTATGTTAGATCCACTATGGACTGGACTCTCACACTATTATGTTAGATCCACTATGGACTAGACTCACCCACTATTACGTTAGATCCACTATGGACTGGACTCTCACACTATTATGTTAGATCCACTATGGACTAGACTCTCACTATTATGTTGGATCCACTATGGACTGGACTCTCACTATTATGTTAGATCCACTATGGACTGGACTCTCACACTATTATGTTAGATCCACTATGGACTTGACTCACACACTATTATGTTAGATCCACTATGGACTGGACTCTCACTATTATGTTGGATCCACTATGGACTGGACTCACACACTATTATGTTGGATCCACTATGGACTGGACTCTCACACTATTATGTTAGATCCACTATGGACTGGACTCTCACACTATTATGTTAGATCCACAATGGACAGGACTCTCACTATTATGTTAGATTCAATATGGACTGGACTCTCACACTATTATGTTTGATCCACTATGGATTGGACTCTCACTATTATGTTAGATCCACTATGGACTGGACTCCCACACTATTATGTTAGATCCACTATGGACTAGACTCTCACTATTATGTTAGATCCACTATGGACTGGACTCTCACTATTATGTTGGATTCAATATGGACTGGACTCTCACTATTATGTTAGATCCACTATGGACTAGACTCTCACCATTATGTTAGATCCACTATGGACTGGACTCTCACTATTATGTTGGATCCAATATGGACTAGACTCTCACACTATTATGTTAGATCCACTATGGACTAGACTCTCACTATTATGTTGGATCCAATATGGACTGGACTCTCACACTATTATGTTAGATCCACTATGGACTGGACTCTCACACTATTATGTTAGATCCACTATGGACTAGACTCTCACTATTATGTTGGATCCAATATGGACTGGACTCTCACACTATTATGTTAGATCCACTATGAACTGGACTCTCACACTATTATGTTAGATCCACTATGGACTAGACTCTCACTATTATGTTGGATCCAATATGGACTGGACTCTCACACTATTATGTTAGATCCACTATGGACTGGACTCTCACTATTATGTTGGATCCAATATGGACTGGACTCTCACACTATTATGTTAGATCCACTATGGATTGGACTCTCACTATTATGTTAGATCCACTATGGACTGGACTCACACTATTATGTTAGATCCACTATGGATTGGACTCTCACACTATTATGTTAGATCCACTATGGACTAGACTCTCACTATTATGTTGGATCCACTATGGACTGGACTCTCACTATTATGTTAGATCCACTATGGACTGGACTCTCACACTATTATGTTAGATCCACTATGGACTGGACTCTCACACTATTACGTTAGATCCACTATGGACTAGACTCACCCACTATTACGTTAGATCCACTATGGACTGGACTCTCACACTATTATGTTAGATCCACTATGGACTAGACTCTCACTATTATGTTGGATCCACTATGGACTGGACTCTCACTATTATGTTAGATCCACTATGGACTGGACTCTCACACTATTATGTTAGATCCACTATGGACTTGACTCACACACTATTATGTTAGATCAACTATGGACTGGACTCTCACTATTATGTTAGATCCAATATGGACTGGACTCTCACTATTACGTTAGATCCACTACGGACTGGACTCTCACTATTATGTTAGATCCACTATGGACTGGACTCTCACACTATTATGTTAGATCCACTATGGACTGGACTCTCACACTATTATGTTAGATCCACTATGGACTAGACTCTCCCTATTATGTTGGATCCACTATGGACTGGACTCTCACTATTATGTTAGATCCACTATGGACTGGACTCTGACACTATTATGTTAGATCCACTATGGACTGGACTCTCACACTATTATGTTAGATCCACTATGGACTAGACTCACCCACTATTACGTTAGATCCACTATGGACTGGACTCTCACACTATTATGTTAGATCCACTATGGACTAGACTCTCACTATTATGTTGGATCCACTATGGACTGGACTCTCACTATTATGTTAGATCCACTATGGACTGGACTCTCACACTATTATGTTAGATCCACTATGGACTTGACTCACACACTATTATGTTAGATCCACTATGGACTGGACTCTCACTATTATGTTGGATCCACTATGGACTGGACTCACACACTATTATGTTAGATCCACTATGGACTGGACTCTCACACTATTATGTTAGATCCACTATGGACTTGACTCACACACTATTATGTTAGATCCAATATGGACTGGACTCTCACTATTACGTTAGATCCACTACGGACTGGACTCTCACACTATTATGTTACATCCACTATGGACTGGACTCTCACTATTATGTTAGATCCACTATGAACTGGACTCTCACAGTATTATGTTAGATCCACTATGGACTGGACTCTCACACTATTATGTTAGATCCACTATGGACTGGACTCTCACACTATTATGTTAGATCCACTATGGACTG